>NW_027275389.1:0-60209 GCF_030028105.1 Mobula birostris
CTCTCAGGGGGATATCTGTACACTGACCGGTGTCTCTCAGTCCCTCTCTCTCAGGGGATATCTGTACACTGACCAGTGTCTCTTCGTCCCTCTCTCTCAGGGATATCTGTACACTGACCAGTGTCTCTCAGTCCCTCTCTCTCAGGGAGATATCTGTACACTGACCAGTGTCTCTCAGTCCCTCTCTCTCAGGGGGATATCTGTACACTGACCAGTGTCTCTCAGTCCCTCTCTCTCAGGGGATATCTGTACACTGACCGGTGTCTCTCAGTCCCTCTCTCTCAGGGGATGTCTGTACACTGACCGGTGCCTCTCAGTCCCTCTCTCTCAGGGGATGTCTGTACACTGACCAGTGTCTCTCAGTTCCTCTCTCGCAGGGGGATATCTGTATACTGACCGGTGTCTCTCAATCCCTCTCTCTCAGGGATATCTGTACACTGACCAGTGTCTCTCATCCCTTCTCTCTCAGGGATATCTGTACACTGACCGGTGTCTCTCAGTCCCTCTCTCTCAGGGGGATATCTGTACACTGACCGGTGTCTCCCAATCCCTCTCTCTCAGGGCATATCTGTACACTGACTGCTGCCTCTCAGTCCTTCTCTCTCGGGGGATATCTGTACACTGACCGGTGTCTCTCAGTCCCTCTCTTTCAGGGGATGTCTGTACACTGACCAGTGTCTCTCAGTTCCTCTCTCTCAGGGGGATATCTGTATACTGACCGGTGTCTCTCAATCCCTCTCTCTCAGGGGATATCTGTACACTGACCAGTGTCTCTCAGTCCCTCTCTCTCAGGGATATCTGTACACTGACCGGTGTCTCTCAGTCCCTCTCTCTCAGGGGGATATCTGTACACTGACTGGTGTCTCTCAGTCCCTCTCTCTCAGGGGATATCTGTACACTGACCGGTGTCTCTCAGTCCCTCTCTCTCAGGGGATGTCTGTACACTGACCAGTGTCTCTCAGTCCCTCTCTCTCAGGGATATCTGTTCACTGACCAGTGTCTCTCAGTCCCTCTCTCTCAGGGATATCTGTACACTGACCGGTGTCTGTCAGTCCCTCTCTCTCAGGGATATCTGTACACTGACCGGTGTCTCTCAGTCCCTCTCTCTCAGGGGATAACTGTACACTGACCAGTGTCTCTCAGTCCCTCTCTTTCAGGGGATATCTGTACACTGACCGGTGTCTCTCAGTCCGTCTCTCTCAGGGAGATATCTGTCCACTGACCGGTGTCTCTCAGTCCCTCTCTCTCAGGGATATCTGTACACTGACCGGTGTCTCTCAGTCCCTCTCTATCAGGGATATCTGTACACTGACCGGTGTCTCTCAGTCCCTCTCAATCAGTGGATATCTGTACACTGACCAGTGTCTCTCAGTTCCTCTCTCTCACGGGGATATCTGTACACTGACCGGTGTCTCTCAGTCCCTCTCTCTCAGGGGATATCTGTACACTGACCAGTGTCTCTCAGTCCCTCTCTCAGGGAGATATCTGTACACTGACCAGTGTCTCTCAGTCCCTCTCTCTCAGGGGATATCTGTACACTGACCGGTGTCTCTCAGTCCCTCTCTCTCAGGGAGATATCTGTACACTGACCGGTGTCTCTCAGTCCCTCTCTCTCAGGGATATCTGTACACTGACCAGTGTCTCTCAGTCCCTCTCTCTCAGGGATATCTATACACTGACCAGTGTCTCTCAGTCCCTCTCTCTCAGGGGATATCTGTACACTGACCGGTGTCTCTCAGTCCCTCTCTCTCAGGGGATATCTGTACACTGACCGGTGTCTCTCAGTCCCTCTCAATCAGGGGATATCTGTACACTGACCAGTGTCTCTCAGTGCCTGTCTCTCAGGGGGATATCTGTACACTGACCGGTGTCACTCAGTCCCTCTCTCTCAGGGGATATCTGTACACTGACCAGTGTCTCTCAGTCCCTCTCTCAGGGAGATATCTGTACACTGACCAGTGTCTCTCAGTCCCGCTCCCTCAGGGGATATCTGTACACTGACCGGTGTCTCTCAGTCCCTCTCTCTCAGGAATATCTGTACACTGACCAGTGTCTCTCAGTCCCTCTCTCTCAGGGATATCTATACACTGACCAGTGTCTCTCAGTCCCTCTCAGGGGATATCTGTACACTGACCGGTGTCTCTCAGTCCCTCTCTCTCAGGGGATATCTGTACACTGACCAGTGTCTCTCAGTCCCTCTCTCTCAGGGATATCTGTACACTGACCGGTGTCTCTCAGTCACTCTCTCTCAGTGGATATCTGTACACTGACCGCTGCCTCTCAGTCCCTCTTTCTCAGGGGATATCTGTACACTGACCAGTGTCTCTCAGTCCCTCTCTCTCAGGGATATCTGTACACTGACCGGTGTCTCTCAGTCCCTCTCTCTCAGGGGATATCTGTACACTGACCGGTGTCTCTCAGTCCCTCTCTCTCAGGGGATATCTGTACACTGACCAGTGTCTCTCAGTGCCTCTCTCTCAGGGAGATATCTGTACACTGACCAGTGTCTCTCAGTCCCTCTCTCTCAGGGGATATCTGTACACTGACCAGTGTCTCTCAGTCCCTCTTTCTCAGGGAGATATCTGTACAGTGACCGGTGTCTCTCAGTCCCTCTCTCTCAGGGATATTTGTACACTGACCAGTGTCTCTCAGTCCATCTCTCTCAGGGGGATATCTGTACACTGACCGGTGTCTCTCAGTCCCTCTCAATCAGGGGATATCTGTACACTGACCAGTGTCTCTCAGTTCCTCTCTCTCAGGGGGATATCTGTACACAGACCGGTGTCTCTCAGTCCCTCTCTCTCAGGGGATATCTGTACACTGACCAGTGTCTCTCAGTCCCTCTCTCAGGGAGATATCTGTACACTGACCAGTGTCTCTCAGTCCCTCTCTCTCAGGGGATATCTGTACACTGACCGGTGTCTCTCAGTCCCTCTCTCTCAGGGAGATATCTGTACACTGACCGGTGTCTCTCAGTCCGTCTCAATCAGGGGATATCTGTACACTGACCCGTGTCTCTCAGTCCCTCTCTCTCAGGGATATCTGTACACTGACCGGTGTCTCTCAGTCACTCTCTCTCAGTGGATATCTGTACACTGACCGCTGCCACTCAGTCCCTCTTTCTCAGGGGATATCTGTACACTGACCAGTGTCTCTCAGTCCCTCTCTCTCAGGGATATCTGTACACTGACCGGTGTCTCTCAGTCCCTCTCTCTCAGGGGATATCTGTACACTGACCGGTGTCTCTCAGTCCCTCTCTCTCAGGGGATATCTGTACACTGACCAGTGTCTCTCAGTGCCTCTCTCTCAGGGAGATATCTGTACACTGACCAGTGTCTCTCAGTCCCTCTCTCTCAGGGGATATCTGTACACTGACCAGTGTCTCTCAGTCCCTCTTTCTCAGGGAGATATCTGTACAGTGACCGGTGTCTCTCAGTCCCTCTCTCTCAGAGATATCTGTACACTGACCAGTGTCTCTCAGTCCATCTCTCTCAGGGGGATATCTGTACACTGACCGGTGTCTCTCAGTCCCTCTCAATCAGGGGATATCTGTACACTGACCAGTGTCTCTCACTTCCTCTCTCTCAGGGGGATATCTGTACACAGACCGGTGTCTCTCAGTCCCTCTCTCTCAGGGGATATCTGTACACTGACCAGTGTCTCTCAGTCCCTCTCTCAGGGAGATATCTGTACACTGACCAGTGTCTCTCAGTCCCTCTCTCTCAGGGGATATCTGTACACTGACCGGTGTCTCTCAGTCCCTCTCTCTCAGGGAGATATCTGTACACTGACCGGTGTCTCTCAGTCCGTCTCAATCAGGGGATATCTGTACACTGACCCGTGTCTCTCAGTTCCTCTCTCTCAGGGGGATATCTGTACACTGACCGGTGTCTCTCAGTCCCTCTCTCTCAGGGGATATCTGTACACTGACCAGTGTCTCTTCATCCCTCTCTCTCAGGGATATCTGTACACTGACCAGTGTCTCTCAGTCCCTCTCTCTCAGGGATATCTGTACACTGACCAGTGTCTCTCAGTCCCTCTCTCTCAGGGAGATATCTGTACACTGACCAGTGTCTCTCAGTCCCTGTCTCTCAGGGGATATCTGTACACTGACCGGTGTCTCTCAGTCCCTCTCTCTCAGGGGATGTCTGTACACTGACCGGTGTCTCTCAGTCCCTCTCTCTCAGGGGATGTCTGTACACTGACCAGTGTCTCTCAGTTCCTCTCTCTCAGGGGGTTATCGGTATACTGACCGGTGTCTCTCAATCCCTCTCTCTCAGGGATATCTGTACACTGACCAGTGTCTCTCAGTCCTTCTCTCTCAGGGATATCTGTACACTGACCGGTGTCTCTCAGTCCCTCTCTCTCAGGGGGATATCTGTACACTGACCGGTGTCTCCCAGTCCCTCTCTCTCAGGGCATATCTGTACACTGACTGCTGCCTCTCAGTCCCTCTCTCTCGGGGGATATCTGTACCCTGACCGGTGTCTCTCAGTCCCTCTCTTTCAGGGGATGTCTGTACACTGACCAGTGTCTCTCAGTTCCTCTCTCTCAGGGGGATATCTGTATACTGACCGGTGTCTCTCAATCCCTCTCTCTCAGGGGATATCTGTACACTGACCAGTGTCTCTCAGTCCCTCTCTCTCAGGGATATCTGTACACTGATCGGTGTCTCCCAGTCCCTCTCTCTCAGGGGGATATCTGTACACTGACTGGTGTCTCTCAGTCCCTCTCTCTCAGGGGATATCTGTACACTGACCGGTGTCTCTCAGTCCCTCTCTCTCAGGGGATGTCTGTACACTGACCAGTGTCTCTCAGTCCCTCTCTCTCGGGGGATATCTGTACACTGACCGGTGTCTCTCAGTCCCTCTCTCTCAGGGATATCTGTACACTGACCAGTGTCTCTCAGTCCCTCTCTCTCAGGGATATCTGTACACTGACCGGTGTCTTTCAGTCCCTCTCTCTCAGGGATATCTGTACACTGACCGGTGTCTCTCAGTCCCTCTTTCTCAGGGGATATCTGTACACTGACCACTGCCTCTCAATCCCTCTCTCTCAGGGGATATCTGTACACTGACCGGTGTCTCTCAGTCCCTCTCTCTCAGGGGATATCTGTACACTGACCTGTGTCTCTCAGTCCCTCTCTCTCAGGGGATATCTGTACACTGACCGGTGTCTCTCAGTCCCTCTCTCTCAGGGAGATATCTGTCCACTGACCGGTGTCTCTCAGTCCCTCTCTCTCAGGGATATCTGTACACTGACCGGTGTCTCTCAGTCCCTCTCTCTCAGGGATATCTGTACACTGACCGGTGTCTCTCAGTCCCTCTCAATCAGGGGATATCTGTACACTGACCAGTGTCTCTCAGTTCCTCTCTCTCAGGGGGATATCTGTACACTGACCGGTGTCTCTCAGTCCCTCTCTCTCAGGGGATATCTTTACACTGACCAGTGTCTCTCAGTCCCTCTCTCAGGGAGATATCTGTACACTGACCAGTGTCTCTCAGTCCCTCTCTCTCAGGGGATATCTGTACACTGACCGGTGTCTCTCAGTCCCTCTCTCTCAGGGAGATATCTGTACACTGACCTATGTCTTTCAGTCCCTCTCTCTCAGGGATATCTGTACACTGACCAGTGTCTCTCAGTCCCTCTCTCTCAGGGATATCTATACACTGACCAGTGTCTCTCAGTCCCTCTCTCTCAGGGGATATATGTACACTGACCAGTGTCTCTCAGTCCCTCTCAGGGGATATCTGTACACTGACCAGTGTCTCTCAGTCCCTCTCTCTCAGGGATATCTGTACACTGACCGGTGTCTCTCAGTCACTCTCTCTCAGGGGATATCTGTACACTGACCGCTGCCTCTCAGTCCCTCTTTCTCAGGGGATATCTGTACACTGACCAGTGTCTCTCAGTCCCTCTCTCTCAGGGATATCTGTACACTGACCGGTGTCCCTCAGTCCCTCTCTCTCAGGGGATATCTGTACACTGACCGGTGTCTCTCAGTCACTCTCTCTCAGTGGATATCTGTACACTGACCGCTGCCACTCAGTCCCTCTTTCTCAGGGGATATCTGTACACTGACCAGTGTCTCTCAGTCCCTCTCTCTCAGGGATATCTGTACACTGACCGGTGTCTCTCAGTCCCTCTCTCTCAGGGGATATCTGTACACTGACCGGTGTCTCTCAGTCCCTCTCTCTCAGGGGATATCTGTACACTGACCAGTGTCTCTCAGTGCCTCTCTCTCAGGGAGATATCTGTACACTGACCAGTGTCTCTCAGTCCCTCTCTCTCAGGGGATATCTGTACACTGACCAGTGTCTCTCAGTCCCTCTTTCTCAGGGAGATATCTGTACAGTGACCGGTGTCTCTCAGTCCCTCTCTCTCAGAGATATCTGTACACTGACCAGTGTCTCTCAGTCCATCTCTCTCAGGGGGATATCTGTACACTGACCGGTGTCTCTCAGTCCCTCTCAATCAGGGGATATCTGTACACTGACCAGTGTCTCTCACTTCCTCTCTCTCAGGGGGATATCTGTACACAGACCGGTGTCTCTCAGTCCCTCTCTCTCAGGGGATATCTGTACACTGACCAGTGTCTCTCAGTCCCTCTCTCAGGGAGATATCTGTACACTGACCAGTGTCTCTCAGTCCCTCTCTCTCAGGGGATATCTGTACACTGACCGGTGTCTCTCAGTCCCTCTCTCTCAGGGAGATATCTGTACACTGACCGGTGTCTCTCAGTCCGTCTCAATCAGGGGATATCTGTACACTGACCCGTGTCTCTCAGTTCCTCTCTCTCAGGGGGATATCTGTACACTGACCGGTGTCTCTCAGTCCCTCTCTCTCAGGGGATATCTGTACACTGACCAGTGTCTCTTCATCCCTCTCTCTCAGGGATATCTGTACACTGACCAGTGTCTCTCAGTCCCTCTCTCTCAGGGATATCTGTACACTGACCAGTGTCTCTCAGTCCCTCTCTCTCAGGGAGATATCTGTACACTGACCAGTGTCTCTCAGTCCCTGTCTCTCAGGGGATATCTGTACACTGACCGGTGTCTCTCAGTCCCTCTCTCTCAGGGGATGTCTGTACACTGACCGGTGTCTCTCAGTCCCTCTCTCTCAGGGGATGTCTGTACACTGACCAGTGTCTCTCAGTTCCTCTCTCTCAGGGGGTTATCGGTATACTGACCGGTGTCTCTCAATCCCTCTCTCTCAGGGATATCTGTACACTGACCAGTGTCTCTCAGTCCTTCTCTCTCAGGGATATCTGTACACTGACCGGTGTCTCTCAGTCCCTCTCTCTCAGGGGGATATCTGTACACTGACCGGTGTCTCCCAGTCCCTCTCTCTCAGGGCATATCTGTACACTGACTGCTGCCTCTCAGTCCCTCTCTCTCGGGGGATATCTGTACCCTGACCGGTGTCTCTCAGTCCCTCTCTTTCAGGGGATGTCTGTACACTGACCAGTGTCTCTCAGTTCCTCTCTCTCAGGGGGATATCTGTATACTGACCGGTGTCTCTCAATCCCTCTCTCTCAGGGGATATCTGTACACTGACCAGTGTCTCTCAGTCCCTCTCTCTCAGGGATATCTGTACACTGATCGGTGTCTCCCAGTCCCTCTCTCTCAGGGGGATATCTGTACACTGACTGGTGTCTCTCAGTCCCTCTCTCTCAGGGGATATCTGTACACTGACCGGTGTCTCTCAGTCCCTCTCTCTCAGGGGATGTCTGTACACTGACCAGTGTCTCTCAGTCCCTCTCTCTCGGGGGATATCTGTACACTGACCGGTGTCTCTCAGTCCCTCTCTCTCAGGGATATCTGTACACTGACCAGTGTCTCTCAGTCCCTCTCTCTCAGGGATATCTGTACACTGACCGGTGTCTTTCAGTCCCTCTCTCTCAGGGATATCTGTACACTGACCGGTGTCTCTCAGTCCCTCTTTCTCAGGGGATATCTGTACACTGACCACTGCCTCTCAATCCCTCTCTCTCAGGGGATATCTGTACACTGACCGGTGTCTCTCAGTCCCTCTCTCTCAGGGGATATCTGTACACTGACCTGTGTCTCTCAGTCCCTCTCTCTCAGGGGATATCTGTACACTGACCGGTGTCTCTCAGTCCCTGTCTCTCAGGGAGATATCTGTCCACTGACCGGTGTCTCTCAGTCCCTCTCTCTCAGGGATATCTGTACACTGACCGGTGTCTCTCAGTCCCTCTCTCTCAGGGATATCTGTACACTGACCGGTGTCTCTCAGTCCCTCTCAATCAGGGGATATCTGTACACTGACCAGTGTCTCTCAGTTCCTCTCTCTCAGGGGGATATCTGTACACTGACCGGTGTCTCTCAGTCCCTCTCTCTCAGGGGATATCTTTACACTGACCAGTGTCTCTCAGTCCCTCTCTCAGGGAGATATCTGTACACTGACCAGTGTCTCTCAGTCCCTCTCTCTCAGGGGATATCTGTACACTGACCGGTGTCTCTCAGTCCCTCTCTCTCAGGGAGATATCTGTACACTGACCTATGTCTTTCAGTCCCTCTCTCTCAGGGATATCTGTACACTGACCAGTGTCTCTCAGTCCCTCTCTCTCAGGGATATCTATACACTGACCAGTGTCTCTCAGTCCCTCTCTCTCAGGGGATATATGTACACTGACCAGTGTCTCTCAGTCCCTCTCAGGGGATATCTGTACACTGACCAGTGTCTCTCAGTCCCTCTCTCTCAGGGATATCTGTACACTGACCGGTGTCTCTCAGTCACTCTCTCTCAGGGGATATCTGTACACTGACCGCTGCCTCTCAGTCCCTCTTTCTCAGGGGATATCTGTACACTGACCAGTGTCTCTCAGTCCCTCTCTCTCAGGGATATCTGTACACTGACCGGTGTCCCTCAGTCCCTCTCTCTCAGGGGATATCTGTACACTGACCGGTGTCTCTCAGTTCCTCTCTCTCAGGGGATATCTGTACACTGACCAGTGTCTCTCAGTGCCTCTCTCTCAGGGAGATATCTGTACACTGACCAGTGTCTCTCAGTCCCTCTCTCTCAGGGGATATCTGTACACTGACCAGTGTCTCTCAGTCCCTCTCTCAGGGAGATATCTGTAAACTGACCAGTGTCTCTCAGTCCCTCTCTCTCAGGGGATATCTGTACACTGACCGGTGTCTCTCAGTCCCTCTCTCTCAGGGATATCTGTACACTGACCAGTGTCTCTCAGTCCCTCTCTCTCAGGGGGATATCTGTACACTGACCGCTGCCTCTCAGTCCCTCTTTCTCAGGGGATATCTGTACACTGACCGGTGTCTCTCAGTCCCTCTCTCTCAGGGGATATCTGTACACTGACCAGTGTCTCTCAGTCCCTCTCTCTCAGGGATATCTGTACACTGACCGGTGTCTCTCAGTCACTCTCTCTCAGGGGATATCTGTACACTGACCGCTGCCTCTCAGTCCCTCTTTCTCAGGGGATATCTGTACACTGACCAGTGTCTCTCAGTCCCTCTCTCTCAGGGATATCTGTACACTGACCGGTGTCTCTCAGTCCCTCTCTCTCAGGGGATATCTGTACACTGACCGGTGTCTCTCAGTCCCTCTCTCTCAGGGAGATATCTGTACACTGACCAGTGTCTCTCAGTCCCTCTCTCTCAGGGGATATCTGTACACTGACCGGTGTCTCTCAGTCCCTCTCTCTCAGGGGACATCTGTACACTGACCAGTGTCTCTCAGTCCCTCTCTCTCAGGGATATCTGTACACTGACCGGTGTCTCTCAGTCACTCTCTCTCAGGGGATATCTGTACACTGACCGCTACCTCTCAGTCCCTCTTTCTCAGGGGATATCTGTACACTGACCAGTGTCTCTCAGTCCCTCTCTCTCAGGGATATCTGTACACTGACCGGTGTCTCTCAGTACCTCTCTCTCAGGGGATATCTGTACACTGACCGGTGTCTCTCAGTCCCTCTCTCTCAGGGGATATCTGTACACTGACCAGTGTCTCTCAGTGCCTCTCTCTCAGGGAGATATCTGTACACTGACCAGTGTCTCTCAGTCCCTCTCTCTCAGGGGATATCTGTACACTGACCAGTGTCTCTCAGTCCCTCTCTCAGGGAGATATCTGTACACTGACCAGTGTCTCTCAGTCCCTCTCTCTCAGGGGATATCTGTACACTGACCGGTGTCTCTCAGTCCCTCTCTCTCAGGGATATCTTTACACTGACCGGTGTCTCTCAGTCCCTCTCTCTCTGGGGATATCTGTACACTGACCAGTGTCTCTCAGTGCCTCTCTCTCAGGGAGATATCTGTACACTGACCAGTGTCTCTCAGTCCCTCTCAATCAGGGGATATCTGTACACTGACCGGTGTCTCTCAGTCCCTCTCTCTCAGGGGATATCTGTACACTGACCAGTGTCTCTTCGTCCCTCTCTCTCAGGGATATCTGTACACTGACCAGTGTCTCTCAGTCCCTCTCTCTCAGGGATATCTGTACACTGACCAGTGTCTCTCAGTCCCTCTCTCTCAGGGAGATATCTGTACACTGACCAGTGTCTCTCAGTCCCTCTCTCTCAGGGGGATATCTGTACACTGACCTGTGTCTCTCAGTCCCTCTCTCTCAGGGGATATCTGTACACTGACTGGTGTCTCTCAGTCCCTCTCTCTCAGGGGATGTCTGTACACTGACCAGTGTCTCTCAGTTCCTCTCTCTCAGGGGGATATCTGTATACTGACCGGTGTCTCTCAATCCCTCTCTCTCAGGGGATATCTGTAGACTGACCAGTGTCTCTCAGTCCCTCTCTCTCAGGGATATCTGTACACTGACCAGTGTCTCTCAGTCCCTCTCTCTCAGGGGGATATCTGTACACTGACCGCTGCCTCTCAGTCCCTCTTTCTCAGGGGATATCTGTACACTGACCGGTGTCTTTCAGTCCCTCTCTCTCAGGGATATCTGTACACTGACCAGTGTCTCTCAGTCCATCTCTCTCAGGGGGATATCTGTACACTGACCGGTGTCTCTCAGTCCCTCTCAATCAGGGGATATCTGTACACTGACCAGTGTCTCTCAGTTCCTCTCTCTCAGGGGGATATCTGTACACAGACCGGTGTCTCTCAGTCCCTCTCTCTCAGGGGATATCTGTACACTGACCAGTGTCTCTCAGTCCCTCTCTCAGGGAGATATCTGTATACTGACCAGTGTCTCTCAGTCCCTCTCTCTCAGGGGATATCTGTACACTGACCGGTGTCTCTCAGTCCCTCTCTCTCAGGGATATCTGTACACTGACCAGTGTCTCTCAGTCCCTCTCACTCAGGGGGATATCTGTACACTGACCGCTGCCTCTCAGTCCCTCTTTCTCAGGGGATATCTGTACACTGACCGGTGTCTTTCAGCCCCTCTCTCTTAGGGATATTTGTACACTGACCGGTGTCTCTCAGTCCCTCTCTCTCTGGGGATATCTGTACACTGACCAGTGTCTCTCAGTGCCTCTCTCTCAGGGAGATATCTGTACACTGACCAGTGTCTCTCAGTCCCTCTCAATCAGGGGATATCTGTACACTGACCGGTGTCTCTCAGTCCCTCTCTCTCAGGGGATATCTGTACACTGACCAGTGTCTCTTCGTCCCTCTCTCTCAGGGATATCTGTACACTGACCAGTGTCTCTCAGTCCCTCTCTCTCAGGGATATCTGTACACTGACCAGTGTCTCTCAGTCCCTCTCTCTCAGGGAGATATCTGTACACTGACCAGTGTCTCTCAGTCCCTCTCTCTCAGGGGGATATCTGTACACTGACCAGTGTCTCTCAGTCCCTCTCTCTCAGGGGATATCTGTACACTGACTGGTGTCTCTCAGTCCCTCTCTCTCAGGGGATGTCTGTACACTGACCAGTGTCTCTCAGTTCCTCTCTCTCAGGGGGATATCTGTATACTGACCGGTGTCTCTCAATCCCTCTCTCTCAGGGGATATCTGTAGACTGACCAGTGTCTCTCAGTCCCTCTCTCTCAGGGATATCTGTACACTGACCGGTGTCTCTCAGTCCCTCTCTCTCAGGGATAACTGTACACTGACCAGTGTCTCTCAGTCCCTCTCTCTCAGGGGGATATCTGTATACTGACCGGTGTCTCTGAATCCCCCTCTCTCAGGGGATATCTGTACACTGACCAGTGTCTCTCAGTCCCCCTCTCTCAGGGATATCTGTACACTGACCAGTGTCTCTCAGTCCCTCTCTCTCAGGGAGATATCTGTACACTGACCAGTGTCTCTCAGTCCCTCTCTCTCAGGGGGATATCTGTACACTGACCAGTGTCTCTCAGTCCCTCTCTCTCAGGGGATATCTGTACACTGACTGGTGTCTCTCAGTCCCTCTCTCTCAGGGGATGTCTGTACACTGACCGGTGTCTCTCAATCCCTCTCTCTCAGGGGATATCTGTACACTGACCAGTGTCTCTCAGTCCCTCTCTCTCAGGGATATCTGTACACTGATCGGTGTCTCCCAGTCCCTCTCTCTCAGGGGGATATCTGTACACTGACTGGTGTCTCTCAGTCCCTCTCTCTCAGGGGATATCTGTACACTGACCGGTGTCTCTCAGTCCCTCTCTCTCAGGGGATGTCTGTACACTGACCAGTGTCTCTCAGTCCCTCTCTCTCGGGGGATATCTGTACACTGACCGGTGTCTCTCAGTCCCTCTCTCTCAGGGATATCTGTACACTGACCAGTGTCTCTCAGTCCCTCTCTCTCAGGGATATCTGTACACTGACCGGTGTCTTTCAGTCCCTCTCTCTCAGGGATATCTGTACACTGACCGGTGTCTCTCAGTCCCTCTTTCTCAGGGGATATCTGTACACTGACCACTGCCTCTCAATCCCTCTCTCTCAGGGGATATCTGTACACTGACCGGTGTCTCTCAGTCCCTCTCTCTCAGGGGATATCTGTACACTGACCTGTGTCTCTCAGTCCCTCTCTCTCAGGGGATATCTGTACACTGACCGGTGTCTCTCAGTCCCTCTCTCTCAGGGAGATATCTGTCCACTGACCGGTGTCTCTCAGTCCCTCTCTCTCAGGGATATCTGTACACTGACCGGTGTCTCTCAGTCCCTCTCTCTCAGGGATATCTGTACACTGACCGGTGTCTCTCAGTCCCTCTCAATCAGGGGATATCTGTACACTGACCAGTGTCTCTCAGTTCCTCTCTCTCAGGGGGATATCTGTACACTGACCGGTGTCTCTCAGTCCCTCTCTCTCAGGGGATATCTTTACACTGACCAGTGTCTCTCAGTCCCTCTCTCAGGGAGATATCTGTACACTGACCAGTGTCTCTCAGTCCCTCTCTCTCAGGGGATATCTGTACACTGACCGGTGTCTCTCAGTCCCTCTCTCTCAGGGAGATATCTGTACACTGACCTATGTCTTTCAGTCCCTCTCTCTCAGGGATATCTGTACACTGACCAGTGTCTCTCAGTCCCTCTCTCTCAGGGATATCTATACACTGACCAGTGTCTCTCAGTCCCTCTCTCTCAGGGGATATATGTACACTGACCAGTGTCTCTCAGTCCCTCTCAGGGGATATCTGTACACTGACCAGTGTCTCTCAGTCCCTCTCTCTCAGGGATATCTGTACACTGACCGGTGTCTCTCAGTCACTCTCTCTCAGGGGATATCTGTACACTGACCGCTGCCTCTCAGTCCCTCTTTCTCAGGGGATATCTGTACACTGACCAGTGTCTCTCAGTCCCTCTCTCTCAGGGATATCTGTACACTGACCGGTGTCCCTCAGTCCCTCTCTCTCAGGGGATATCTGTACACTGACCGGTGTCTCTCAGTTCCTCTCTCTCAGGGGATATCTGTACACTGACCAGTGTCTCTCAGTGCCTCTCTCTCAGGGAGATATCTGTACACTGACCAGTGTCTCTCAGTCCCTCTCTCTCAGGGGATATCTGTACACTGACCAGTGTCTCTCAGTCCCTCTCTCAGGGAGATATCTGTAAACTGACCAGTGTCTCTCAGTCCCTCTCTCTCAGGGGATATCTGTACACTGACCGGTGTCTCTCAGTCCCTCTCTCTCAGGGATATCTGTACACTGACCAGTGTCTCTCAGTCCCTCTCTCTCAGGGGGATATCTGTACACTGACCGCTGCCTCTCAGTCCCTCTTTCTCAGGGGATATCTGTACACTGACCGGTGTCTCTCAGTCCCTCTCTCTCAGGGGATATCTGTACACTGACCAGTGTCTCTCAGTCCCTCTCTCTCAGGGATATCTGTACACTGACCGGTGTCTCTCAGTCACTCTCTCTCAGGGGATATCTGTACACTGACCGCTGCCTCTCAGTCCCTCTTTCTCAGGGGATATCTGTACACTGACCAGTGTCTCTCAGTCCCTCTCTCTCAGGGATATCTGTACACTGACCGGTGTCTCTCAGTCCCTCTCTCTCAGGGGATATCTGTACACTGACCGGTGTCTCTCAGTCCCTCTCTCTCAGGGAGATATCTGTACACTGACCAGTGTCTCTCAGTCCCTCTCTCTCAGGGGATATCTGTACACTGACCGGTGTCTCTCAGTCCCTCTCTCTCAGGGATATCTGTACACTGACCGGTGTCTCTCAGTCCCTCTCTCTCAGGGATATCTGTACACTGACCAGTGTCTCTCAGTCCCTCTCTCTCAGGGGGATATCTGTACACTGACCGCTGCCTCTCAGTCCCTCTTTCTCAGGGGATATCTGTACACTGACCGGTGTCTCTCAGTCCCTCTCTCTCAGGGGACATCTGTACACTGACCAGTGTCTCTCAGTCCCTCTCTCTCAGGGATATCTGTACACTGACCGGTGTCTCTCAGTCACTCTCTCTCAGGGGATATCTGTACACTGACCGCTGCCTCTCAGTCCCTCTTTCTCAGGGGATATCTGTACACTGACCAGTGTCTCTCAGTCCCTCTCTCTCAGGGATATCTGTACACTGACCGGTGTCTCTCAGTACCTCTCTCTCAGGGGATATCTGTACACTGACCGGTGTCTCTCAGTCCCTCTCTCTCAGGGGATATCTGTACACTGACCAGTGTCTCTCAGTGCCTCTCTCTCAGGGAGATATCTGTACACTGACCAGTGTCTCTCAGTCCCTCTCTCTCAGGGGATATCTGTACACTGACCAGTGTCTCTCAGTCCCTCTCTCAGGGAGATATCTGTACACTGACCAGTGTCTCTCAGTCCCTCTCTCTCAGGGGATATCTGTACACTGACCGGTGTCTCTCAGTCCCTCTCTCTCAGGGATATCTGTACACTGACCGGTGTCTCTCAGTCCCTCTCTCTCTGGGGATATCTGTACACTGACCAGTGTCTCTCAGTGCCTCTCTCTCAGGGAGATATCTGTACACTGACCAGTGTCTCTCAGTCCCTCTCAATCAGGGGATATCTGTACACTGACCGGTGTCTCTCAGTCCCTCTCTCTCAGGGGATATCTGTACACTGACCAGTGTCTC
This sequence comes from Mobula birostris, assembly GCF_030028105.1. NCBI lineage: Eukaryota > Metazoa > Chordata > Chondrichthyes > Myliobatiformes > Myliobatidae > Mobula > Mobula birostris. The sequence continues at coordinate 15,452 of NW_027275389.1, forward strand.
TTCGTCCCTCTCTCTCAGGGATATCTGTACACTGACCAGTGTCTCTCAGTCCCTCTCTCTCAGGGATATCTGTACACTGACCAGTGTCTCTCAGTCCCTCTCTCTCAGGGAGATATCTGTACACTGACCAGTGTCTCTCAGTCCCTCTCTCTCAGGGGGATATCTGTACACTGACCAGTGTCTCTCAGTCCCTCTCTCTCAGGGGATATCTGTACACTGACTGGTGTCTCTCAGTCCCTCTCTCTCAGGGGATGTCTGTACACTGACCAGTGTCTCTCAGTTCCTCTCTCTCAGGGGGATATCTGTATACTGACCGGTGTCTCTCAATCCCTCTCTCTCAGGGGATATCTGTAGACTGACCAGTGTCTCTCAGTCCCTCTCTCTCAGGGGATATCTGTACACTGACCGGTGTCTCTCAGTCCCTCTCTCTCAGGGATATCTGTACACTGACCAGTGTCTCTCAGTCCCTCTCTCTCAGGGGGATATCTGTACACTGACCGCTGCCTCTCAGTCCCTCTTTCTCAGGGGATATCTGTACACTGACCGGTGTCTCTCAGTCCCTCTCTCTCAGGGGATATCTGTACACTGACCAGTGTCTCTCAGTCCCTCTCTCTCAGGGATATCTGTACACTGACCGGTGTCTCTCAGTCACTCTCTCTCAGGGGATATCTGTACACTGACCGCTGCCTCTCAGTCCCTCTTTCTCAGGGGATATCTGTACACTGACCAGTGTCTCTCAGTCCCTCTCTCTCAGGGATATCTGTACACTGACCGGTGTCTCTCAGTCCCTCTCTCTCAGGGGATATCTGTACACTGACCGGTGTCTCTCAGTCCCTCTCTCTCAGGGAGATATCTGTACACTGACCAGTGTCTCTCAGTCCCTCTCTCTCAGGGGATATCTGTACACTGACCGGTGTCTCTCAGTCCCTCTCTCTCAGGGATATCTGTACACTGACCGGTGTCTCTCAGTCCCTCTCTCTCAGGGATATCTGTACACTGACCAGTGTCTCTCAGTCCCTCTCTCTCAGGGGGATATCTGTACACTGACCGCTGCCTCTCAGTCCCTCTTTCTCAGGGGATATCTGTACACTGACCGGTGTCTCTCAGTCCCTCTCTCTCAGGGGACATCTGTACACTGACCAGTGTCTCTCAGTCCCTCTCTCTCAGGGATATCTGTACACTGACCGGTGTCTCTCAGTCACTCTCTCTCAGGGGATATCTGTACACTGACCGCTGCCTCTCAGTCCCTCTTTCTCAGGGGATATCTGTACACTGACCAGTGTCTCTCAGTCCCTCTCTCTCAGGGATATCTGTACACTGACCGGTGTCTCTCAGTACCTCTCTCTCAGGGGATATCTGTACACTGACCGGTGTCTCTCAGTCCCTCTCTCTCAGGGGATATCTGTACACTGACCAGTGTCTCTCAGTGCCTCTCTCTCAGGGAGATATCTGTACACTGACCAGTGTCTCTCAGTCCCTCTCTCTCAGGGGATATCTGTACACTGACCAGTGTCTCTCAGTCCCTCTCTCAGGGAGATATCTGTACACTGACCAGTGTCTCTCAGTCCCTCTCTCTCAGGGGATATCTGTACACTGACCGGTGTCTCTCAGTCCCTCTCTCTCAGGGATATCTGTACACTGACCGGTGTCTCTCAGTCCCTCTCTCTCTGGGGATATCTGTACACTGACCAGTGTCTCTCAGTGCCTCTCTCTCAGGGAGATATCTGTACACTGACCAGTGTCTCTCAGTCCCTCTCAATCAGGGGATATCTGTACACTGACCGGTGTCTCTCAGTCCCTCTCTCTCAGGGGATATCTGTACACTGACCAGTGTCTCTTCGTCCCTCTCTCTCAGGGATATCTGTACACTGACCAGTGTCTCTCAGTCCCTCTCTCTCAGGGATATCTGTACACTGACCAGTGTCTCTCAGTCCCTCTCTCTCAGGGAGATATCTGTACACTGACCAGTGTCTCTCAGTCCCTCTCTCTCAGGGGGATATCTGTACACTGACCAGTGTCTCTCAGTCCCTCTCTCTCAGGGGATATCTGTACACTGACTGGTGTCTCTCAGTCCCTCTCTCTCAGGGGATGTCTGTACACTGACCAGTGTCTCTCAGTTCCTCTCTCTCAGGGGGATATCTGTATACTGACCGGTGTCTCTCAATCCCTCTCTCTCAGGGGATATCTGTAGACTGACCAGTGTCTCTCAGTCCCTCTCTCTCAGGGGATATCTGTACACTGACCGGTGTCTCTCAGTCCCTCTCTCTCAGGGATATCTGTACACTGACCAGTGTCTCTCAGTCCCTCTCTCTCAGGGGGATATCTGTACACTGACCGCTGCCTCTCAGTCCCTCTTTCTCAGGGGATATCTGTACACTGACCGGTGTCTCTCAGTCCCTCTCTCTCAGGGGATATCTGTACACTGACCAGTGTCTCTCAGTCCCTCTCTCTCAGGGATATCTGTACACTGACCGGTGTCTCTCAGTCACTCTCTCTCAGGGGATATCTGTACACTGACCGCTGCCTCTCAGTCCCTCTTTCTCAGGGGATATCTGTACACTGACCAGTGTCTCTCAGTCCCTCTCTCTCAGGGATATCTGTACACTGACCGGTGTCTCTCAGTCCCTCTCTCTCAGGGGATATCTGTACACTGACCGGTGTCTCTCAGTCCCTCTCTCTCAGGGAGATATCTGTACACTGACCAGTGTCTCTCAGTCCCTCTCTCTCAGGGGATATCTGTACACTGACCGGTGTCTCTCAGTCCCTCTCTCTCAGGGATATCTGTACACTGACCGGTGTCTCTCAGTCCCTCTCTCTCAGGGATATCTGTACACTGACCAGTGTCTCTCAGTCCCTCTCTCTCAGGGGGATATCTGTACACTGACCGCTGCCTCTCAGTCCCTCTTTCTCAGGGGATATCTGTACACTGACCGGTGTCTCTCAGTCCCTCTCTCTCAGGGGACATCTGTACACTGACCAGTGTCTCTCAGTCCCTCTCTCTCAGGGATATCTGTACACTGACCGGTGTCTCTCAGTCACTCTCTCTCAGGGGATATCTGTACACTGACCGCTGCCTCTCAGTCCCTCTTTCTCAGGGGATATCTGTACACTGACCAGTGTCTCTCAGTCCCTCTCTCTCAGGGATATCTGTACACTGACCGGTGTCTCTCAGTACCTCTCTCTCAGGGGATATCTGTACACTGACCGGTGTCTCTCAGTCCCTCTCTCTCAGGGGATATCTGTACACTGACCAGTGTCTCTCAGTGCCTCTCTCTCAGGGAGATATCTGTACACTGACCAGTGTCTCTCAGTCCCTCTCTCTCAGGGGATATCTGTACACTGACCAGTGTCTCTCAGTCCCTCTCTCAGGGAGATATCTGTACACTGACCAGTGTCTCTCAGTCCCTCTCTCTCAGGGGATATCTGTACACTGACCGGTGTCTCTCAGTCCCTCTCTCTCAGGGATATCTGTACACTGACCGGTGTCTCTCAGTCCCTCTCTCTCTGGGGATATCTGTACACTGACCAGTGTCTCTCAGTGCCTCTCTCTCAGGGAGATATCTGTACACTGACCAGTGTCTCTCAGTCCCTCTCAATCAGGGGATATCTGTACACTGACCGGTGTCTCTCAGTCCCTCTCTCTCAGGGGATATCTGTACACTGACCAGTGTCTCTTCGTCCCTCTCTCTCAGGGATATCTGTACACTGACCAGTGTCTCTCAGTCCCTCTCTCTCAGGGATATCTGTACACTGACCAGTGTCTCTCAGTCCCTCTCTCTCAGGGAGATATCTGTACACTGACCAGTGTCTCTCAGTCCCTCTCTCTCAGGGGGATATCTGTACACTGACCAGTGTCTCTCAGTCCCTCTCTCTCAGGGGATATCTGTACACTGACTGGTGTCTCTCAGTCCCTCTCTCTCAGGGGATGTCTGTACACTGACCAGTGTCTCTCAGTTCCTCTCTCTCAGGGGGATATCTGTATACTGACCGGTGTCTCTCAATCCCTCTCTCTCAGGGGATATCTGTAGACTGACCAGTGTCTCTCAGTCCCTCTCTCTCAGGGATATCTGTACACTGACCAGTGTCTCTCAGTCCCTCTCTCTCAGGGGGATATCTGTACACTGACCGCTGCCTCTCAGTCCCTCTTTCTCAGGGGATATCTGTACACTGACCGGTGTCTTTCAGTCCCTCTCTCTCAGGGATATCTGTACACTGACCAGTGTCTCTCAGTCCATCTCTCTCAGGGGGATATCTGTACACTGACCGGTGTCTCTCAGTCCCTCTCAATCAGGGGATATCTGTACACTGACCAGTGTCTCTCAGTTCCTCTCTCTCAGGGGGATATCTGTACACAGACCGGTGTCTCTCAGTCCCTCTCTCTCAGGGGATATCTGTACACTGACCAGTGTCTCTCAGTCCGTCTCTCAGGGAGATATCTGTATACTGACCAGTGTCTCTCAGTCCCTCTCTCTCAGGGGATATCTGTACACTGACCGGTGTCTCTCAGTCCCTCTCTCTCAGGGATATCTGTACACTGACCAGTGTCTCTCAGTCCCTCTCACTCAGGGGGATATCTGTACACTGACCGCTGCCTCTCAGTCCCTCTTTCTCAGGGGATATCTGTACACTGACCGGTGTCTTTCAGCCCCTCTCTCTTAGGGATATTTGTACACTGACCGGTGTCTCTCAGTCCCTCTCTCTCTGGGGATATCTGTACACTGACCAGTGTCTCTCAGTGCCTCTCTCTCAGGGAGATATCTGTACACTGACCAGTGTCTCTCAGTCCCTCTCAATCAGGGGATATCTGTACACTGACCGGTGTCTCTCAGTCCCTCTCTCTCAGGGGATATCTGTACACTGACCAGTGTCTCTTCGTCCCTCTCTCTCAGGGATATCTGTACACTGACCAGTGTCTCTCAGTCCCTCTCTCTCAGGGATATCTGTACACTGACCAGTGTCTCTCAGTCCCTCTCTCTCAGGGAGATATCTGTACACTGACCAGTGTCTCTCAGTCCCTCTCTCTCAGGGGGATATCTGTACACTGACCAGTGTCTCTCAGTCCCTCTCTCTCAGGGGATATCTGTACACTGACTGGTGTCTCTCAGTCCCTCTCTCTCAGGGGATGTCTGTACACTGACCAGTGTCTCTCAGTTCCTCTCTCTCAGGGGGATATCTGTATACTGACCGGTGTCTCTCAATCCCTCTCTCTCAGGGGATATCTGTAGACTGACCAGTGTCTCTCAGTCCCTCTCTCTCAGGGATATCTGTACACTGACCGGTGTCTCTCAGTCCCTCTCTCTCAGGGATAACTGTACACTGACCAGTGTCTCTCAGTCCCTCTCTCTCAGGGGGATATCTGTATACTGACCGGTGTCTCTGAATCCCCCTCTCTCAGGGGATATCTGTACACTGACCAGTGTCTCTCAGTCCCCCTCTCTCAGGGATATCTGTACACTGACCAGTGTCTCTCAGTCCCTCTCTCTCAGGGAGATATCTGTACACTGACCAGTGTCTCTCAGTCCCTCTCTCTCAGGGGGATATCTGTACACTGACCAGTGTCTCTCAGTCCCTCTCTCTCAGGGGATATCTGTACACTGACTGGTGTCTCTCAGTCCCTCTCTCTCAGGGGATGTCTGTACACTGACCAGTGTCTCTCAGTTCCTCTCTCTCAGGGGGATATCTGTATACTGACCGGTGTCTCTCAATCCCTCTCTCTCAGGGGATATCTGTAGACTGACCAGTGTCTCTCAGTCCCTCTCTCTCAGGGATATCTGTACACTGACCAGTGTCTCTCAGTCCCTCTCTCTCAGGGGGATATCTGTACACTGACCGCTGCCTCTCAGTCCCTCTTTCTCAGGGGATATCTGTACACTGACCGGTGTCTTTCAGTCCCTCTCTCTCAGGCATATCTGTACACTGACCAGTGTCTCTCAGTCCATCTCTCTCAGGGGGATATCTGTACACTGACCGGTGTCTCTCAGTCCCTCTCAATCAGGGGATATCTGTACACTGACCAGTGTCTCTCAGTTCCTCTCTCTCAGGGGGATATCTGTACACAGACCGGTGTCTCTCAGTCCCTCTCTCTCAGGGGATATCTGTACACTGACCAGTGTCTCTCAGTCCCTCTCTCAGGGAGATATCTGTATACTGACCAGTGTCTCTCAGTCCCTCTCTCTCAGGGGATATCTGTACACTGACCGGTGTCTCTCAGTCCCTCTCTCTCAGGGATATCTGTACACTGACCAGTGTCTCTCAGTCCCTCTCTCTCAGGGGGATATCTGTACACTGACCGCTGCCTCTCAGTCCCTCTTTCTCAGGGGATATCTGTACACTGACCGGTGTCTTTCAGTCCCTCTCTCTCAGGGATATCTGTACACTGACCGGTGTCTCTCAGTCCCTCTCTCTCTGGGGATATCTGTACACTGACCAGTGTCTCTCAGTGCCTCTCTCTCAGGGAGATATCTGTACACTGACCAGTGTCTCTCAGTCCCTCTCAATCAGGGGATATCTGTACACTGACCGGTGTCTCTCAGTCCCTCTCTCTCAGGGGATATCTGTGCACTGACCAGTGTCTCTTCGTCCCTCTCTCTCAGGGATATCTGTACACTGACCAGTGTCTCTCAGTCCCTCTCTCTCAGGGATATCTGTACACTGACCAGTGTCTCTCAGTCCCTCTCTCTCAGGGAGATATCTGTACACTGACCAGTGTCTCTCAGTCCCTCTCTCTCAGGGGGATATCTGTACACTGACCAGTGTCTCTCAGTCCCTCTCTCTCAGGGGATATCTGTACACTGACTGGTGTCTCTCAGTCCCTCTCTCTCAGGGGATGTCTGTACACTGACCAGTGTCTCTCAGTTCCTCTCTCTCAGGGGGATATCTGTATACTGACCGGTGTCTCTCAATCCCTCTCTCTCAGGGGATATCTGTAGACTGACCAGTGTCTCTCAGTCCCTCTCTCTCAGGGATATCTGTACACTGACCGGTGTCTCTCAGTCCCTCTCTCTCAGGGATAACTGTACACTGACCAGTGTCTCTCAGTCCCTCTCTCTCAGGGGGATATCTGTATACTGACCGGTGTCTCTGAATCCCCCTCTCTCAGGGGATATCTGTACACTGACCAGTGTCTCTCAGTCCCTCTCTCTCAGGGATATCTGTACACTGACCGGTGTCTCTCAGTCGCTCTCTCTCAGGGGATATCTGTACACTGACCGGTGTCTCTCAGTCCCTCTCTCTCAGGGGATATCTGTACACTGACCAGTGTCTCTCAGTGCCTCTCTCTCAGGGAGATATCTGTACACTGACCAGTGTCTCTCAGTCCCTCTCTCTCAGGGGGATATCTGTACACTGACCAGTGTCTCTCAGTCCCTCTCTCTCAGGGGATATCTGTACACTGACTGGTGTCTCTCAGTCCCTCTCTCTCAGGGGATGTCTGTACACTGACCAGTGTCTCTCAGTTCCTCTCTCTCAGGGGGATATCTGTATACTGACCGGTGTCTCTCAATCCCTCTCTCTCAGGGGATATCTGTAGACTGACCAGTGTCTCTCAGTCCCTCTCTCTCAGGGATATCTGTACACTGACCGGTGTCTCTCAGTCCCTCTCTCTCAGGGATAACTGTACACTGACCAGTGTCTCTCAGTCCCTCTCTCTCAGGGGGATATCTGTATACTGACCGGTGTCTCTGAATCCCCCTCTCTCAGGGGATATCTGTACACTGACCAGTGTCTCTCAGTCCCTCTCTCTCAGGGATATCTGTACACTGACCGGTGTCTCTCAGTCGCTCTCTCTCAGGGGATATCTGTACACTGACCGGTGTCTCTCAGTCCCTCTCTCTCAGGGGATATCTGTACACTGACCAGTGTCTCTCAGTGCCTCTCTCTCAGGGAGATATCTGTACACTGACCAGTGTCTCTCAGTCCCTCTCTCTCAGGGGATATCTGTACACTGACCAGTGTCTCTCAGTCCCTCTTTCTCAGGGAGATATCTGTACAGTGACCGGTGTCTCTCAGTCCCTCTCTCTCAGGGATATTTGTACACTGACCAGTGTCTCGCAGTCCATCTCTCTCAGGGGGATATCTGTACACTGACCGGTGTCTCTCAGTCCCTCTCAATCAGGGGATATCTGTACACTGACCAGTGTCTCTCAGTTCCTCTCTCTCAGGGGGATATCTGTACACAGACCGGTGTCTCTCAGTCCCTCTCTCTCAGGGGATATCTGTACACTGACCAGTGTCTCTCAGTCCCTCTCTCAGGGAGATATCTGTACACTGACCAGTGTCTCTCAGTCCCTCTCTCTCAGGGGATATCTGTACACTGACCGGTGTCTCTCAGTCCCTCTCTCTCAGGGAGATATCTGTACACTGACCGGTGTCTCTCAGTCCGTCTCAATCAGGGGATATCTGTACACTGACCCGTGTCTCTCAGTCCCTCTCTCTCAGGGATATCTGTACACTGACCGGTGTCTCTCAGTCACTCTCTCTCAGTGGATATCTGTACACTGACCGCTGCCACTCAGTCCCTCTTTCTCAGGGGATATCTGTACACTGACCAGTGTCTCTCAGTCCCTCTCTCTCAGGGATATCTGTACACTGACCGGTGTCTCTCAGTCCCTCTCTCTCAGGGGATATCTGTACACTGACCGGTGTCTCTCAGTCCCTCTCTCTCAGGGGATATCTGTACACTGACCAGTGTCTCTCAGTGCCTCTCTCTCAGGGAGATATCTGTACACTGACCAGTGTCTCTCAGTCCCTCTCTCTCAGGGGATATCTGTACACTGACCAGTGTCTCTCAGTCCCTCTTTCTCAGGGAGATATCTGTACAGTGACCGGTGTCTCTCAGTCCCTCTCTCTCAGGGATATCTGTACACTGACCAGTGTCTCTCAGTCCATCTCTCTCAGGGGGATATCTGTACACTGACCGGTGTCTCTCAGTCCCTCTCAATCAGGGGATATCTGTACACTGACCAGTGTCTCTCAGTTCCTCTCTCTCAGGGGGATATCTGTACACAGACCGGTGTCTCTCAGTCCCTCTCTCTCAGGGGATATCTGTACACTGACCGGTGTCTCTCAGTCCCTCTCTCAGGGAGATATCTGTACACTGACCAGTGTCTCTCAGTCCCTCTCTGTCAGGGGATATCTGTACACTGACCGGTGTCTCTCAGTCCCTCTCTCTCAGGGAGATATCTGTACACTGACCGGTGTCTCTCAGTCCGTCTCAATCAGGGGATATCTGTACACTGACCCGTGTCTCTCAGTTCCTCTCTCTCAGGGGGATATCTGTACACTGACCGGTGTCTCTCAGTCCCTCTCTCTCAGGGGATATCTGTAGACTGACCAGTGTCTCTCAGTCCCTCTCTCTCAGGGATATCTGTACACTGACCAGTGTCTCTCAGTCCCTCTCTCTCAGGGGGATATCTGTACACTGACCGCTGCCTCTCAGTCCCTCTTTCTCAGGGGATATCTGTACACTGACCGGTGTCTTTCAGTCCCTCTCTCTCAGGGATATCTGTACACTGACCAGTGTCTCTCAGTCCTTCTCTCTCAGGGATATCTGTACACTGACCGGTGTCTCTCAATCCCTCTCTCTCAGGGGGATATCTGTACACTGACCGGTGTCTCCCAGTCCCTCTCTCTCAGGGCATATCTGTACACTGACTGCTGCCTCTCAGTCCCTCTCTCTCGGGGGATATCTGTACACTGACCGGTGTCTCTCAGTCCCTCTCTTTCAGGGGATGTCTGTACACTGACCAGTGTCTCTCAGTTCCTCTCTCTCAGGGGATATCTGTATACTGACCGGTGTCTCTCAATCCCTCTCTCTCAGGGGATATCTGTACACTGACCAGTGTCTCTCAGTCCCTCTCTCTCAGGGATATCTGTACACTGATCGGTGTCTCCCAGTCCCTCTCTCTCAGGGGGATATCTGTACACTGACTGGTGTCTCTCAGTCCCTCTCTCTCAGGGGATATCTGTACACTGACCGGTGTCTCTCAGTCCCTCTCTCTCAGGGGATGTCTGTACACTGACCAGTGTCTCTCAGTCCCTCTCTCTCGGGGGATATCTGTACACTGACCGGTGTCTCTCAGTCCCTCTCTCTCAGGGATATCTGTACACTGACCAGTGTCTCTCAGTCCCTCTCTCTCAGGGATATCTGTACACTGACCGGTGTCTTTCAGTCCCTCTCTCTCAGGGATATCTGTACACTGACCGGTGTCTCTCAGTCCCTCTTTCTCAAGGGATATCTGTACACTGACCACTGCCTCTCAATCCCTCTCTCTCAGGGGATATCTGTACACTGACCGGTGTCTCTCAGTCCCTCTCTCTCAGGGGATATCTGTACACTGACCAGTGTCTCTCAGTCCCTCTCTCTCAGGGGATATCTGTACACTGACCGGTGTCTCTCAGTCCCTCTCTCTCAGGGAGATATCTGTCCACTGACCGGTGTCTGTCAGTCCCTCTCTCTCAGGGATATCTGTACACTGACCGGTGTCTCTCAGTCCCTCTCTCTCAGGGATATCTGTACACTGACCGGTGTCTCTCAGTCCCTCTCAATCAGGGGATATCTGTACACTGACCAGTGTCTCTCAGTTCCTCTCTCTCAGGGGGATATCTGTACACTGACCGGTGTCTCTCAGTCCCTCTCTCTCAGGGGATATCTTTACACTGACCAGTGTCTCTCAGTCCCTCTCTCAGGGAGATATCTGTACACTGACCAGTGTCTCTCAGTCCCTCTCTCTCAGGGGATATCTGTACACTGACCGGTGTCTCTCAGTCCCTCTCTCTCAGGGAGATATCTGTACACTGACCTATGTCTTTCAGTCCCTCTCTCTCAGGGATATCTGTACACTGACCAGTGTCTCTCAGTCCCTCTCTCTCAGGGATATCTATACACTGACCAGTGTCTCTCAGTCCCTCTCTCTCAGGGGATATATGTACACTGACCAGTGTCTCTCAGTCCCTCTCAGCGGATATCTGTACACTGACCGGTGTCTCTCTGTCCCTCTCTCTCAGGGGATATCTGTACACTGACCAGTGTCTCTCAGTCCCTCTCTCTCAGGGATATCTGTACACTGACCGGTGTCTCTCAGTCACTCTCTCTCAGGGGATATCTGTACACTGACCGCTGCCTCTCAGTCCCTCTTTCTCAGGGGATATCTGTACACTGACCAGTGTCTCTCAGTCCCTCTCTCTCAGGGATATCTGTACACTGACCGGTGTCTCTCAGTCCCTCTCTCTCAGGGGATATCTGTACACTGACCGGTGTCTCTCAGTCCCTCTCTCTCAGGGGATATCTGTACACTGACCAGTGTCTCTCAGTGCCTCTCTCTCAGGGAGATATCTGTACACTGACCAGTGTCTCTCAGTCCCTCTCTCTCAGGGGATATCTGTACACTGACCAGTGTCTCTCAGTCCCTCTCTCAGGGAGATATCTGTACACTGACCAGTGTCTCTCAGTCCCTCTCTCTCAGGGGATATCTGTACACTGACCGGTGTCTCTCAGTCCCTCTCTCTCAGGGATATCTGTACACTGACCAGTGTCTCTCAGTCCCTCTCTCTCAGGGGGATATCTGTACACTGACCGCTGCCTCTCAGTCCCTCTTTCTCAGGGGATATCTGTACACTGACCGGTGTCTCTCAGTCCCTCTCTCTCAGAGGATATCTGTACACTGACCAGTGTCTCTCAGTCCCTCTCTCTCAGGGATATCTGTACACTGACCGGTGTCTCTCAGTCACTCTCTCTCAGGGGATATCTGTACACTGACCGCTGCCTCTCAGTCCCTCTTTCTCAGGGGATATCTGTACACTGACCAGTGTCTCTCAGTCCCTCTCTCTCAGGGATATCTGTACACTGACCGGTGTCTCTCAGTCCCTCTCTCTCAGGGGATATCTGTACACTGACCGGTGTCTCTCAGTCCCTCTCTCTCAGGGGATATCTGTACACTGACCAGTGTCTCTCAGTGCCTCTCTCTCAGGGAGATATCTGTACACTGACCAGTGTCTCTCAGTCCCTCTCTCTCAGGGGATATCTGTACACTGACCAGTGTCTCTCAGTCCCTCTCTCAGGGAGATATCTGTACACTGACCAGTGTCTCTCAGTCCCTCTCTCTCAGGGGATATCTGTACACTGACCGGTGTCTCTCAGTCCCTCTCTCTCAGGGATATCTGTACACTGACCGGTGTCTCTCAGTCCCTCTCTCTCAGGGATATCTGTACACTGACCAGTGTCTCTCAGTCCCTCTCTCTCAGGGGGATATCTGTACACTGACCGCTGCCTCTCAGTCCCTCTTTCTCAGGGGATATCTGTACACTGACCGGTGTCTCTCAGTCCCTCTCTCTCAGGGGACATCTGTACACTGACCAGTGTCTCTCAGTCCCTCTCTCTCAGGGATATCTGTACACTGACCAGTGTCTCTCAGTCACTCTCTCTCAGGGGATATCTGTACACTGACCGCTGCCTCTCAGTCCCTCTTTCTCAGGGGATATCTGTACACTGACCAGTGTCTCTCAGTCCCTCTCTCTCAGGGATATCTGTACACTGACCGGTGTCTCTCAGTCCCTCTCTCTCAGGGATAACTGTACACTGACCAGTGTCTCTCAGTCCCTCTCTCTCAGGGGGATATCTGTATACTGACCGGTGTCTCTGAATCCCCCTCTCTCAGGGGATATCTGTACACTGACCAGTGTCTCTCAGTCCCTCTCTCTCAGGGATATCTGTACACTGACCGGTGTCTCTCAGTCCCTCTCTCTCAGGGGATATCTGTACACTGACCGGTGTCTCTCAGTCCCTCTCTCTCAGGGGATATCTGTACACTGACCAGTGTCTCTCAGTGCCTCTCTCTCAGGGAGATATCTGTACACTGACCAGTGTCTCTCAGTCCCTCTCTCTCAGGGGATATCTGTACACTGACCAGTGTCTCTCAGTCCCTCTTTCTCAGGGAGATATCTGTACAGTGACCGGTGTCTCTCAGTCCCTCTCTCTCAGGGATATTTGTACACTGACCAGTGTCTCTCAGTCCATCTCTCTCAGGGGGATATCTGTACACTGACCGGTGTCTCTCAGTCCCTCTCAATCAGGGGATATCTGTACACTGACCAGTGTCTCTCAGTTCCTCTCTCTCAGGGGGATATCTGTACACAGACCGGTGTCTCTCAGTCCCTCTCTCTCAGGGGATATCTGTACACTGACCAGTGTCTCTCAGTCCCTCTCTCAGGGAGATATCTGTACACTGACCAGTGTCTCTCAGTCCCTCTCTCTCAGGGGACATCTGTACACTGACCGGTGTCTCTCAGTCCCTCTCTCTCAGGGAGATATCTGTACACTGACCGGTGTCTCTCAGTCCGTCTCAATCAGGGGATATCTGTACACTGACCCGTGTCTCTCAGTCCCTCTCTCTCAGGGATATCTGTACACTGACCGGTGTCTCTCAGTCACTCTCTCTCAGTGGATATCTGTACACTGACCGCTGCCACTCAGTCCCTCTTTCTCAGGGGATATCTGTACACTGACCAGTGTCTCTCAGTCCCTCTCTCAGGGAGATATCTGTACACTGACCAGTGTCTCTCAGTCCCTCTCTCTCAGGGGACATCTGTACACTGACCGGTGTCTCTCAGTCCCTCTCTCTCAGGGGATATCTGTACACTGACCAGTGTCTCTCAGTGCCTCTCTCTCAGGGAGATATCTGTACACTGACCAGTGTCTCTCAGTCCCTCTCTCTCAGGGGATATCTGTACACTGACCAGTGTCTCTCAGTCCCTCTTTCTCAGGGAGATATCTGTACAGTGACCGGTGTCTCTCAGTCCCTCTCTCTCAGGGATATCTGTACACTGACCAGTGTCTCTCAGTCCATCTCTCTCAGGGGGATATCTGTACACTGACCGGTGTCTCTCAGTCCCTCTCAATCAGGGGATATCTGTACACTGACCAGTGTCTCTCAGTTCCTCTCTCTCAGGGGGATATCTGTACACAGACCGGTGTCTCTCAGTCCCTCTCTCTCAGGGGATATCTGTACACTGACCAGTGTCTCTCAGTCCCTCTCTCAGGGAGATATCTGTACACTGACCAGTGTCTCTCAGTCCCTCTCTCTCAGGGGATATCTGTACACTGACCGGTGTCTCTCAGTCCCTCTCTCTCAGGGAGATATCTGTACACTGACCGGTGTCTCTCAGTCCGTCTCAATCAGGGGATATCTGTACACTGACCCGTGTCTCTCAGTTCCTCTCTCTCAGGGGGATATCTGTACACTGACCGGTGTCTCTCAGTCCCTCTCTCTCAGGGGATATCTGTACACTGACCAGTGTCTCTTCATCCCTCTCTCTCAGGGATATCTGTACACTGACCAGTGTCTCTCAGTCCCTCTCTCTCAGGGATATCTGTACACTGACCAGTGTCTCTCAGTCCCTCTCTCTCAGGGAGATATCTGTACACTGACCAGTGTCTCTCAGTCCCTGTCTCTCAGGGGATATCTGTACACTGACCGGTGTCTCTCAGTCCCTCTCTCTCAGGGGATGTCTGTACACTGACCGGTGTCTCTCAGTCCCTCTCTCTCAGGGGATGTCTGTGCACTGACCAGTGTCTCTCAGTTCCTCTCTCTCAGGGGGTTATCGGTATACTGACCGGTGTCTCTCAATCCCTCTCTCTCAGGGATATCTGTACACTGACCAGTGTCTCTCAGTCCTTCTCTCTCAGGGATATCTGTACACTGACCGGTGTCTCTCAATCCCTCTCTCTCAGGGGGATATCTGTACACTGACCGGTGTCTCCCAGTCCCTCTCTCTCAGGGCATATCTGTACACTGACTGCTGCCTCTCAGTCCCTCTCTCTCGGGGGATATCTGTACACTGACCGGTGTCTCTCAGTCCCTCTCTTTCAGGGGATGTCTGTACACTGACCAGTGTCTCTCAGTTCCTCTCTCTCAGGGGGATATCTGTATACTGACCGGTGTCTCTCAATCCCTCTCTCTCAGGGGATATCTGTACACTGACCAGTGTCTCTCAGTCCCTCTCTCTCAGGGATATCTGTACACTGATCGGTGTCTCCCAGTCCCTCTCTCTCAGGGGGATATCTGTACACTGACTGGTGTCTCTCAGTCCCTCTCTCTCAGGGGATATCTGTACACTGACCGGTGTCTCTCAGTCCCTCTCTCTCAGGGGATGTCTGTACACTGACCAGTGTCTCTCAGTCCCTCTCTCTCGGGGGATATCTGTACACTGACCGGTGTCTCTCAGTCCCTCTCTCTCAGGGATATCTGTACACTGACCAGTGTCTCTCAGTCCCTCTCTCTCAGGGATATCTGTACACTGACCGGTGTCTTTCAGTCCCTCTCTCTCAGGGATATCTGTACACTGACCGGTGTCTCTCAGTCCCTCTTTCTCAAGGGATATCTGTACACTGACCAGTGCCTCTCAATCCCTCTCTCTCAGGGGATATCTGTACACTGACCGGTGTCTCTCAGTCCCTCTCTCTCAGGGGATATCTGTACACTGACCAGTGTCTCTCAGTCCCTCTCTCTCAGGGGATATCTGTACACTGACCGGTGTCTCTCAGTCCCTCTCTCTCAGGGAGATATCTGTCCACTGACCGGTGTCTCTCAGTCCCTCTCTCTCAGGGATATCTGTACACTGACCGGTGTCTCTCAGTCCCTCTCTCTCAGGGATATCTGTACACTGACCGGTGTCTCTCAGTCCCTCTCAATCAGGGGATATCTGTACACTGACCAGTGTCTCTCAGTTCCTCTCTCTCAGGGGGATATCTGTACACTGACCGGTGTCTCTCAGTCCCTCTCTCTCAGGGGATATCTTTACACTGACCAGTGTCTCTCAGTCCCTCTCTCAGGGAGATATCTGTACACTGACCAGTGTCTCTCAGTCCCTCTCTCTCAGGGGATATCTGTACACTGACCGGTGTCTCTCGGTCCCTCTCTCTCAGGGAGATATCTGTACACTGACCTATGTCTTTCAGTCCCTCTCTCTCAGGGATATCTGTACACTGACCAGTGTCTCTCAGTCCCTCTCTCTCAGGGATATCTATACACTGACCAGTGTCTCTCAGTCCCTCTCTCTCAGGGGATATATGTACACTGACCAGTGTCTCTCAGTCCCTCTCAGCGGATATCTGTACACTGACCGGTGTCTCTCTGTCCCTCTCTCTCAGGGGATATCTGTACACTGACCAGTGTCTCTCAGTCCCTCTCTCTCAGGGATATCTGTACACTGACCGGTGTCTCTCAGTCACTCTCTCTCAGGGGATATCTGTACACTGACCGCTGCCTCTCAGTCCCTCTTTCTCAGGGGATATCTGTACACTGACCAGTGTCTCTCAGTCCCTCTCTCTCAGGGATATCTGTACACTGACCGGTGTCTCTCAGTCCCTCTCTCTCAGGGGATATCTGTACACTGACCGGTGTCTCTCAGTCCCTCTCTCTCAGGGGATATCTGTACACTGACCAGTGTCTCTCAGTGCCTCTCTGTCAGGGAGATATCTGTACACTGACCAGTGTCTCTCAGTCCCTCTCTCTCAGGGGATATCTGTACACTGACCAGTGTCTCTCAGTCCCTCTCTCAGGGAGATATCTGTACACTGACCAGTGTCTCTCAGTCCCTCTCTCTCAGGGGATATCTGTACACTGACCGGTGTCTCTCAGTCCCTCTCTCTCAGGGATATCTGTACACTGACCAGTGTCTCTCAGTCCCTCTCTCTCAGGGGGATATCTGTACACTGACCGCTGCCTCTCAGTCCCTCTTTCTCAGGGGATATCTGTACACTGACCGGTGTCTCTCAGTCCCTCTCTCTCAGAGGATATCTGTACACTGACCAGTGTCTCTCAGTCCCTCTCTCTCAGGGATATCTGTACACTGACCGGTGTCTCTCAGTCACTCTCTCTCAGGGGATATCTGTACACTGACCGCTGCCTCTCAGTCCCTCTTTCTCAGGGGATATCTGTACACTGACCAGTGTCTCTCAGTCCCTCTCTCTCAGGGATATCTGTACACTGACCGGTGTCTCTCAGTCCCTCTCTCTCAGGGGATATCTGTACACTGACCGGTGTCTCTCAGTCCCTCTCTCTCAGGGGATATCTGTACACTGACCAGTGTCTCTCAGTGCCTCTTTCTCAGGGAGATATCTGTACACTGACCAGTGTCTCTCAGTCCCTCTCTCTCAGGGGATATCTGTACACTGACCAGTGTCTCTCAGTCCCTCTCTCAGGGAGATATCTGTACACTGACCAGTGTCTCTCAGTCCCTCTCTCTCAGGGGATATCTGTACACTGACCGGTGTCTCTCAGTCCCTCTCTCTCAGGGATATCTGTACACTGACCGGTGTCTCTCAGTCCCTCTCTCTCAGGGATATCTGTACACTGACCAGTGTCTCTCAGTCCCTCTCTCTCAGGGGGATATCTGTACACTGACCGCTGCCTCTCAGTCCCTCTTTCTCAGGGGATATCTGTACACTGACCGGTGTCTCTCAGTCCCTCTCTCTCAGGGGACATCTGTACACTGACCAGTGTCTCTCAGTCCCTCTCTCTCAGGGATATCTGTACACTGACCGGTGTCTCTCAGTCACTCTCTCTCAGGGGATATCTGTACACTGACCGCTGCCTCTCAGTCCCTCTTTCTCAGGGGATATCTGTACACTGACCAGTGTCTCTCAGTCCCTCTCTCTCAGGGATATCTGTACACTGACCGGTGTCTCTCAGTCCCTCTCTCTCAGGGGATATCTGTACACTGACCGGTGTCTCTCAGTCCCTCTCTCTCAGGGGATATCTGTACACTGACCAGTGTCTCTCAGTGCCTCTCTCTCAGGGAGATATCTGTACACTGACCAGTGTCTCTCAGTCCCTCTCTCTCAGGGGATATCTGTACACTGACCAGTGTCTCTCAGTCCCTCTCTCAGGGAGATATCTGTACACTGACCAGTGTCTCTCAGTCCCTCTCTCTCAGGGGATATCTGTACACTGACCGGTGTCTCTCAGTCCCTCTCTCTCAGGGATATCTGTACACTGACCGGTGTCTCTCAGTCCCTCTCTCTCTGGGGATATCTGTACACTGACCAGTGTCTCTCAGTGCCTCTCTCTCAGGGAGATATCTGTACACTGACCAGTGTCTCTCAGTCCCTCTCAATCAGGGGATATCTGTACACTGACCGGTGTCTCTCAGTCCCTCTCTCTCAGGGGATATCTGTACACTGACCAGTGTCTCTTCGTCCCTCTCTCTCAGGGATATCTGTACACTGACCAGTGTCTCTCAGTCCCTCTCTCTCAGGGATATCTGTACACTGACCAGTGTCTCTCAGTCCCTCTCTCTCAGGGAGATATCTGTACACTGACCAGTGTCTCTCAGTCCCTCTCTCTCAGGGGGATATCTGTACACTGACCAGTGTCTCTCAGTCCCTCTCTCTCAGGGGATATCTGTACACTGACTGGTGTCTCTCAGTCCCTCTCTCTCAGGGGATGTCTGTACACTGACCAGTGTCTCTCAGTTCCTCTCTCTCAGGGGGATATCTGTATACTGACCGGTGTCTCTCAATCCCTCTCTCTCAGGGGATATCTGTAGACTGACCAGTGTCTCTCAGTCCCTCTCTCTCAGGGATATCTGTACACTGACCAGTGTCTCTCAGTCCCTCTCTCTCAGGGGGATATCTGTACACTGACCGCTGCCTCTCAGTCCCTCTTTCTCAGGGGATATCTGTACACTGACCGGTGTCTTTCAGTCCCTCTCTCTCAGGGATATCTGTACACTGACCAGTGTCTCTCAGTCCATCTCTCTCAGGGGGATATCTGTACACTGACCGGTGTCTCTCAGTCCCTCTCAATCAGGGGATATCTGTACACTGACCAGTGTCTCTCAGTTCCTCTCTCTCAGGGGGATATCTGTACACAGACCGGTGTCTCTCAGTCCCTCTCTCTCAGGGGATATCTGTACACTGACCAGTGTCTCTCAGTCCCTCTCTCAGGGAGATATCTGTATACTGACCGGTGTCTTTCAGCCCCTCTCTCTCAGGGATATCTGTACACTGACCGGTGTCTCTCAGTCCCTCTCTCTCTGGGGATATCTGTACACTGACCAGTGTCTCTCAGTGCCTCTCTCTCAGGGAGATATCTGTACACTGACCAGTGTCTCTCAGTCCCTCTCAATCAGGGGATATCTGTACACTGACCGGTGTCTCTCAGTCCCTCTCTCTCAGGGGATATCTGTACACTGACCAGTGTCTCTTCGTCCCTCTCTCTCAGGGATATCTGTACACTGACCAGTGTCTCTCAGTCCCTCTCTCTCAGGGATATCTGTACACTGACCAGTGTCTCTCAGTCCCTCTCTCTCAGGGAGATATCTGTACACTGACCAGTGTCTCTCAGTCCCTCTCTCTCAGGGGGATATCTGTACACTGACCAGTGTCTCTCAGTCCCTCTCTCTCAGGGGATATCTGTACACTGACTGGTGTCTCTCAGTCCCTCTCTCTCAGGGGATGTCTGTACACTGACCAGTGTCTCTCAGTTCCTCTCTCTCAGGGGGATATCTGTATACTGACCGGTGTCTCTCAATCCCTCTCTCTCAGGGGATATCTGTAGACTGACCAGTGTCTCTCAGTCCCTCTCTCTCAGGGATATCTGTACACTGACCAGTGTCTCTCAGTCCCTCTCTCTCAGGGGGATATCTGTACACTGACCGCTGCCTCTCAGTCCCTCTTTCTCAGGGGATATCTGTACACTGACCGGTGTCTTTCAGTCCCTCTCTCTCAGGGATATCTGTACACTGACCAGTGTCTCTCAGTCCATCTCTCTCAGGGGGATATCTGTACACTGACCGGTGTCTCTCAGTCCCTCTCAATCAGGGGATATCTGTACACTGACCAGTGTCTCTCAGTTCCTCTCTCTCAGGGGGATATCTGTACACAGACCGGTGTCTCTCAGTCCCTCTCTCTCAGGGGATATCTGTACACTGACCAGTGTCTCTCAGTCCCTCTCTCAGGGAGATATCTGTATACTGACCAGTGTCTCTCAGTCCCTCTCTCTCAGGGGATATCTGTACACTGACCGGTGTCTCTCAGTCCCTCTCTCTCAGGGATATCTGTACACTGACCAGTGTCTCTCAGTCCCTCTCTCTCAGGGGGATATCTGTACACTGACCGCTGCCTCTCAGTCCCTCTTTCTCAGGGGATATCTGTACACTGACCGGTGTCTTTCAGCCCCTCTCTCTCAGGGATATCTGTACACTGACCGGTGTCTCTCAGTCCCTCTCTCTCTGGGGATATCTGTACACTGACCAGTGTCTCTCAGTGCCTCTCTCTCAGGGAGATATCTGTACACTGACCAGTGTCTCTCAGTCCCTCTCAATCAGGGGATATCTGTACACTGACCGGTGTCTCTCAGTCCCTCTCTCTCAGGGGATATCTGTACACTGACCAGTGTCTCTTCGTCCCTCTCTCTCAGGGATATCTGTACACTGACCAGTGTCTCTCAGTCCCTCTCTCTCAGGGATATCTGTACACTGACCAGTGTCTCTCAGTCCCTCTCTCTCAGGGAGATATCTGTACACTGACCAGTGTCTCTCAGTCCCTCTCTCTCAGGGGGATATCTGTACACTGACCAGTGTCTCTCAGTCCCTCTCTCTCAGGGGATATCTGTACACTGACTGGTGTCTCTCAGTCCCTCTCTCTCAGGGGATGTCTGTACACTGACCAGTGTCTCTCAGTTCCTCTCTCTCAGGGGGATATCTGTATACTGACCGGTGTCTCTCAATCCCTCTCTCTCAGGGGATATCTGTAGACTGACCAGTGTCTCTCAGTCCCTCTCTCTCAGGGATATCTGTACACTGACCGGTGTCTCTCAGTCCCTCTCTCTCAGGGATAACTGTACACTGACCAGTGTCTCTCAGTCCCTCTCTCTCAGGGGGATATCTGTATACTGACCGGTGTCTCTGAATCCCCCTCTCTCAGGGGATATCTGTACACTGACCAGTGTCTCTCAGTCCCCCTCTCTCAGGGATATCTGTACACTGACCAGTGTCTCTCAGTCCCTCTCTCTCAGGGAGATATCTGTACACTGACCAGTGTCTCTCAGTCCCTCTCTCTCAGGGGGATATCTGTACACTGACCAGTGTCTCTCAGTCCCTCTCTCTCAGGGGATATCTGTACACTGACTGGTGTCTCTCAGTCCCTCTCTCTCAGGGGATGTCTGTACACTGACCAGTGTCTCTCAGTTCCTCTCTCTCAGGGGGATATCTGTATACTGACCGGTGTCTCTCAATCCCTCTCTCTCAGGGGATATCTGTAGACTGACCAGTGTCTCTCAGTCCCTCTCTCTCAGGGATATCTGTACACTGACCAGTGTCTCTCAGTCCCTCTCTCTCAGGGGGATATCTGTACACTGACCGCTGCCTCTCAGTCCCTCTTTCTCAGGGGATATCTGTACACTGACCGGTGTCTTTCAGTCCCTCTCTCTCAGGGATATCTGTACACTGACCAGTGTCTCTCAGTCCATCTCTCTCAGGGGGATATCTGTACACTGACCGGTGTCTCTCAGTCCCTCTCAATCAGGGGATATCTGTACACTGACCAGTGTCTCTCAGTTCCTCTCTCTCAGGGGGATATCTGTACACAGACCGGTGTCTCTCAGTCCCTCTCTCTCAGGGGATATCTGTACACTGACCAGTGTCTCTCAGTCCCTCTCTCAGGGAGATATCTGTATACTGACCAGTGTCTCTCAGTCCCTCTCTCTGAGGGGATATCTGTACACTGACCGGTGTCTCTCAGTCCCTCTCTCTCAGGGATATCTGTACACTGACCAGTGTCTCTCAGTCCCTCTCTCTCAGGGGGATATCTGTACACTGACCGCTGCCTCTCAGTCCCTCTTTCTCAGGGGATATCTGTACACTGACCGGTGTCTTTCAGTCCCTCTCTCTCAGGGATATCTGTACACTGACCGGTGTCTCTCAGTCCCTCTCTCTCTGGGGATATCTGTACACTGACCAGTGTCTCTCAGTGCCTCTCTCTCAGGGAGATATCTGTACACTGACCAGTGTCTCTCAGTCCCTCTCAATCAGGGGATATCTGTACACTGACCGGTGTCTCTCAGTCCCTCTCAATCAGGGGATATCTGTACACTGACCAGTGTCTCTCAGTTCCTCTCTCTCAGGGGGATATCTGTACACTGACCGGTGTCTCTCAGTCCCTCTCTCTCAGGGGATATCTTTACACTGACCAGTGTCTCTCAGTCCCTCTCTCAGGGAGATATCTGTACACTGACCAGTGTCTCTCAGTCCCTCTCTCTCAGGGGATATCTGTACACTGACCGGTGTCTCTCGGTCCCTCTCTCTCAGGGAGATATCTGTACACTGACCTATGTCTTTCAGTCCCTCTCTCTCAGGGATATCTGTACACTGACCAGTGTCTCTCAGTCCCTCTCTCTCAGGGATATCTATACACTGACCAGTGTCTCTCAGTCCCTCTCTCTCAGGGGATATATGTACACTGACCAGTGTCTCTCAGTCCCTCTCAGCGGATATCTGTACACTGACCGGTGTCTCTCTGTCCCTCTCTCTCAGGGGATATCTGTACACTGACCATTGTCTCTCAGTCCCTCTCTCTCAGGGATATCTGTACACTGACCGGTGTCTCTCAGTCACTCTCTCTCAGGGGATATCTGTACACTGACCGCTGCCTCTCAGTCCCTCTTTCTCAGGGGATATCTGTACACTGACCAGTGTCTCTCAGTCCCTCTCTCTCAGGGATATCTGTACACTGACCGGTGTCTCTCAGTCCCTCTCTCTCAGGGGATATCTGTACACTGACCGGTGTCTCTCAGTCCCTCTCTCTCAGGGGATATCTGTACACTGACCAGTGTCTCTCAGTGCCTCTCTCTCAGGGAGATATCTGTACACTGACCAGTGTCTCTCAGTCCCTCTCTCTCAGGGGATATCTGTACACTGACCAGTGTCTCTCAGTCCCTCTCTCAGGGAGATATCTGTACACTGACCAGTGTCTCTCAGTCCCTCTCTCTCAGGGGATATCTGTACACTGACCGGTGTCTCTCAGTCCCTCTCTCTCAGGGATATCTGTACACTGACCAGTGTCTCTCAGTCCCTCTCTCTCAGGGGGATATCTGTACACTGACCGCTGCCTCTCAGTCCCTCTTTCTCAGGGGATATCTGTACACTGACCGGTGTCTCTCAGTCCCTCTCTCTCAGAGGATATCTGTACACTGACCAGTGTCTCTCAGTCCCTCTCTCTCAGGGATATCTGTACACTGACCGGTGTCTCTCAGTCACTCTCTCTCAGGGGATATCTGTACACTGACCGCTGCCTCTCAGTCCCTCTTTCTCAGGGGATATCTGTACACTGACCAGTGTCTCTCAGTCCCTCTCTCTCAGGGATATCTGTACACTGACCGGTGTCTCTCAGTCCCTCTCTCTCAGGGGATATCTGTACACTGACCGGTGTCTCTCAGTCCCTCTCTCTCAGGGGATATCTGTACACTGACCAGTGTCTCTCAGTGCCTCTTTCTCAGGGAGATATCTGTACACTGACCAGTGTCTCTCAGTCCCTCTCTCTCAGGGGATATCTGTACACTGACCAGTGTCTCTCAGTCCCTCTCTCAGGGAGATATCTGTACACTGACCAGTGTCTCTCAGTCCCTCTCTCTCAGGGGATATCTGTACACTGACCGGTGTCTCTCAGTCCCTCTCTCTCAGGGATATCTGTACACTGACCGGTGTCTCTCAGTCCCTCTCTCTCAGGGATATCTGTACACTGACCAGTGTCTCTCAGTCCCTCTCTCTCAGGGGGATATCTGTACACTGACCGCTGCCTCTCAGTCCCTCTTTCTCAGGGGATATCTGTACACTGACCGGTGTCTCTCAGTCCCTCTCTCTCAGGGGACATCTGTACACTGACCAGTGTCTCTCAGTCCCTCTCTCTCAGGGATATCTGTACACTGACCGGTGTCTCTCAGTCACTCTCTCTCAGGGGATATCTGTACACTGACCGCTGCCTCTCAGTCCCTCTTTCTCAGGGGATATCTGTACACTGACCAGTGTCTCTCAGTCCCTCTCTCTCAGGGATATCTGTACACTGACCGGTGTCTCTCAGTCCCTCTCTCTCAGGGGATATCTGTACACTGACCGGTGTCTCTCAGTCCCTCTCTCTCAGGGATATCTGTACACTGACCAGTGTCTCTCAGTGCCTCTCTCTCAGGGAGATATCTGTACACTGACCAGTGTCTCTCAGTCCCTCTCTCTCAGGGGATATCTGTACACTGACCAGTGTCTCTCAGTCCCTCTCTCAGGGAGATATCTGTACACTGACCAGTGTCTCTCAGTCCCTCTCTCTCAGGGGATATCTGTACACTGACCGGTGTCTCTCAGTCCCTCTCTCTCAGGGATATCTGTACACTGACCGGTGTCTCTCAGTCCCTCTCTCTCTGGGGATATCTGTACACTGACCAGTGTCTCTCAGTGCCTCTCTCTCAGGGAGATATCTGTACACTGACCAGTGTCTCTCAGTCCCTCTCAATCAGGGGATATCTGTACACTGACCGGTGTCTCTCAGTCCCTCTCTCTCAGGGGATATCTGTACACTGACCAGTGTCTCTTCGTCCCTCTCTCTCAGGGATATCTGTACACTGACCAGTGTCTCTCAGTCCCTCTCTCTCAGGGATATCTGTACACTGACCAGTGTCTCTCAGTCCCTCTCTCTCAGGGAGATATCTGTACACTGACCAGTGTCTCTCAGTCCCTCTCTCTCAGGGGGATATCTGTACACTGACCAGTGTCTCTCAGTCCCTCTCTCTCAGGGGATATCTGTACACTGACTGGTGTCTCTCAGTCCCTCTCTCTCAGGGGATGTCTGTACACTGACCAGTGTCTCTCAGTTCCTCTCTCTCAGGGGGATATCTGTATACTGACCGGTGTCTCTCAATCCCTCTCTCTCAGGGGATATCTGTAGACTGACCAGTGTCTCTCAGTCCCTCTCTCTCAGGGATATCTGTACACTGACCAGTGTCTCTCAGTCCCTCTCTCTCAGGGGATATCTGTACACTGACCGCTGCCTCTCAGTCCCTCTTTCTCAGGGGATATCTGTACACTGACCGGTGTCTTTCAGTCCCTCTCTCTCAGGGATATCTGTACACTGACCAGTGTCTCTCAGTCCATCTCTCTCAGGGGGATATCTGTACACTGACCGGTGTCTCTCAGTCCCTCTCAATCAGGGGATATCTGTACACTGACCAGTGTCTCTCAGTTCCTCTCTCTCAGGGGGATATCTGTACACAGACCGGTGTCTCTCAGTCCCTCTCTCTCAGGGGATATCTGTACACTGACCAGTGTCTCTCAGTCCCTCTCTCAGGGAGATATCTGTATACTGACCGGTGTCTTTCAGCCCCTCTCTCTCAGGGATATCTGTACACTGACCGGTGTCTCTCAGTCCCTCTCTCTCTGGGGGATATCTGTACACTGACCAGTGTCTCTCAGTGCCTCTCTCTCAGGGAGATATCTGTACACTGACCAGTGTCTCTCAGTCCCTCTCAATCAGGGGATATCTGTACACTGACCGGTGTCTCTCAGTCCCTCTCTCTCAGGGGATATCTGTACACTGACCAGTGTCTCTTCGTCCCTCTCTCTCAGGGATATCTGTACACTGACCAGTGTCTCTCAGTCCCTCTCTCTCAGGGATATCTGTACACTGACCAGTGTCTCTCAGTCCCTCTCTCTCAGGGAGATATCTGTACACTGACCAGTGTCTCTCAGTCCCTCTCTCTCAGGGGGATATCTGTACACTGACCAGTGTCTCTCAGTCCCTCTCTCTGAGGGGATATCTGTACACTGACTGGTGTCTCTCAGTCCCTCTCTCTCAGGGGATGTCTGTACACTGACCAGTGTCTCTCAGTTCCTCTCTCTCAGGGGGATATCTGTATACTGACCGGTGTCTCTCAATCCCTCTCTCTCAGGGGATATCTGTAGACTGACCAGTGTCTCTCAGTCCCTCTCTCTCAGGGATATCTGTACACTGACCAGTGTCTCTCAGTCCCTCTCTCTCAGGGGGATATCTGTACACTGACCGCTGCCTCTCAGTCCCTCTTTCTCAGGGGATATCTGTACACTGACCGGTGTCTTTCAGTCCCTCTCTCTCAGGGATATCTGTACACTGACCAGTGTCTCTCAGTCCATCTCTCTCAGGGGGATATCTGTACACTGACCGGTGTCTCTCAGTCCCTCTCAATCAGGGGATATCTGTACACTGACCAGTGTCTCTCAGTTCCTCTCTCTCAGGGGGATATCTGTACACAGACCGGTGTCTCTCAGTCCCTCTCTCTCAGGGGATATCTGTACACTGACCAGTGTCTCTCAGTCCCTCTCTCAGGGAGATATCTGTATACTGACCAGTGTCTCTCAGTCCCTCTCTCTCAGGGGATATCTGTACACTGACCGGTGTCTCTCAGTCCCTCTCTCTCAGGGATATCTGTACACTGACCAGTGTCTCTCAGTCCCTCTCTCTCAGGGGGATATCTGTACACTGACCGCTGCCTCTCAGTCCCTCTTTCTCAGGGGATATCTGTACACTGACCGGTGTCTTTCAGCCCCTCTCTCTCAGGGATATCTGTACACTGACCGGTGTCTCTCAGTCCCTCTCTCTCTGGGGATATCTGTACACTGACCAGTGTCTCTCAGTGCCTCTCTCTCAGGGAGATATCTGTACACTGACCAGGTGTCTCTCAGTCCCTCTCAATCAGGGGATATCTGTACACTGACCGGTGTCTCTCAGTCCCTCTCTCTCAGGGGATATCTGTACACTGACCAGTGTCTCTTCGTCCCTCTCTCTCAGGGATATCTGTACACTGACCAGTGTCTCTCAGTCCCCTCTCTCTCAGGGATATCTGTACACTGACCAGTGTCTCTCAGTCCCCTCTCTCTCAGGGAGATATCTGTACACTGACCAGTGTCTCTCAGTCCCTCTCTCTCAGGGGATATCTGTACACTGACCAGTGTCTCTCAGTCCCTCTCTCTCAGGGGATATCTGTACACTGACTGGTGTCTCTCAGTCCCTCTCTCTCAGGGGATGTCTGTACACTGACCAGTGTCTCTCAGTTCCTCTCTCTCAGGTGGATATCTGTATACTGACCGGTGTCTCTCAATCCCTCTCTCTCAGGGGATATCTGTAGACTGACCAGTGTCTCTCAGTCCCTCTCTCTCAGGGATATCTGTACACTGACCGGTGTCTCTCAGTCCCTCTCTCTCAGGGATAACTGTACACTGACCAGTGTCTCTCAGTCCCTCTCTCTCAGGGGGATATCTGTATACTGACCCGGTGTCTCTGAATCCCCCCCTCTCTCAGGGGATATCTGTACACTGACCAGTGTCCTCTCAGTCCCCCTCTCTCAGGGATATCTGTACACTGACCAGTGTCTCTCAGTCCCTCTCTCTCAGGGAGATATCTGTACACTGACCAGTGTCCTCTCAGTCCCTCTCTCTCAGGGGGATATCTGTACACTGACCAGTGTCTCTCAGTCCCTCTCTCTCAGGGGATATCTGTACACTGACTGGTGTCTCTCAGTCCCCTCTCTCTCAGGGGATGTCTGTACACTGACCAGTGTCTCTCAGTTCCTCTCTCTCAGGGGGATATCTGTATACTGACCGGTGTCTCTCAATCCCTCTCTCTCAGGGATATCTGTAGACTGACCAGTGTCTCTCAGTCCCTCTCTCTCAGGGATATCTGTACACTGACCAGTGTCTCTCAGTCCCCTCTCTCTCAGGGGGATATCTGTACACTGACCGCTGCCTCTCAGTCCCTCTTTCTCAGGGGATATCTGTACACTGACCGGTGTCTTTCAGCCCCTCTCTCTCAGGGATATCTGTACACTGACCGGTGTCTCTCAGTCCCTCTCTCTCTGGGGATATCTGTACACTGACCAGTGTCTCTCAGTGCCTCTCTCTCAGGGAGATATCTGTACACTGACCAGTGTCTCTCAGTCCCTCTCAATCAGGGGATATCTGTACACTGACCGGTGTCTCTCAGTCCCTCTCTCTCAGGGATATCTGTACACTGACCAGTGTCTCTTCGTCCCTCTCTCTCAGGGATATCTGTACACTGACCAGTGTCTCTCAGTCCCTCTCTCTCAGGGATATCTGTACACTGACCAGTGTCTCTCAGTCCCTCTCTCTCAGGGAGATATCTGTACACTGACCAGTGTCTCTCAGTCCCTCTCTCTCAGGGGGATATCTGTACACTGACCAGTGTCTCTCAGTCCCTCTCTCTCAGGGGATATCTGTACACTGACTGGTGTCTCTCAGTCCCTCTCTCTCAGGGGATGTCTGTACACTGACCAGTGTCTCTCAGTTCCTCTCTCTCAGGGGGATATCTGTATACTGACCGGTGTCTCTCAATCCCTCTCTCTCAGGGGATATCTGTAGACTGACCAGTGTCTCTCAGTCCCTCTCTCTCAGGGATATCTGTACCACTGACCGGTGTCTCTCAGTCCCTCTCTCTCAGGGATAACTGTACACTGACCAGTGTCTCTCAGTCCCTCTCTCTCAGGGGGATATCTGTATACTGACCGGTGTCTCTGATCCCCCTCTCTCAGGGGATATCTGTACACTGGACCAGTGTCTCTCAGTCCCCCTCTCTCAGGGATATCTGTACACTGACCAGTGTCTCTCAGTCCCTCTCTCTCAGGGAGATATCTGTACACTGACCAGTGTCTCTCAGTCCCTCTCTCTCAGGGGGATATCTGTACACTGACCAGTGTCTCTCAGTCCCTCTCTCTCAGGGGATATCTGTACACTGACTGGTGTCTCTCAGTCCCTCTCTCTCAGGGGATGTCTGTACACTGACCAGTGTCTCTCAGTTCCTCTCTCTCAGGGGGATATCTGTATACTGACCGGTGTCTCTCAATCCCTCTCTCTCAGGGGATATCTGTAGACTGACCAGTGTCTCTCAGTCCCTCTCTCTCAGGGATATCTGTACACTGACCAGTGTCTCTCAGTCCCTCTCTCTCAGGGGGATATCTGTACACTGACCGCTGCCTCTCAGTCCCTCTTTCTCAGGGGATATCTGTACACTGACCGGTGTCTTTCAGTCCCTCTCTCTCAGGGATATCTGTACACTGACCAGTGTCTCTCAGTCCCATCTCTCTCAGGGGGATATCTGTACACTGACCGGTGTCTCTCAGTCCCTCTCAATCAGGGGATATCTGTACACTGACCAGTGTCTCTCAGTTCTCTCTCTCAGGGGGATATCTGTACACAGACCGGTGTCTCTCAGTCCCTCTCTCTCAGGGGGATATCTGTACACTGACCAGTGTCTCTCAGTCCCTCTCTCAGGGAGATATCTGTATACTGACCAGTGTCTCTCAGTCCCTCTCTCTGAGGGGATATCTGTACACTGACCGGTGTCTCTCAGTCCCTCTCTCTCAGGGATATCTGTACACTGACCAGTGTCTCTCAGTCCCCTCTCTCTCAGGGGGATATCTGTACACTGACCGCTGCCTCTCAGTCCCTCTTTCTCAGGGGATATCTGTACACTGACCGGTGTCTTTCAGTCCCTCTCTCTCAGGGATATCTGTACACTGACCGGTGTCTCTCAGTCCCTCTCTCTCTGGGGATATCTGTACACTGACCAGTGTCTCTCAGTGCCTCTCTCTCAGGAGATATCTGTACACTGACCAGTGTCTCTCAGTCCCTCTCAATCAGGGGATATCTGTACACTGACCGGTGTCTCTCAGTCCCTCTCTCTCAGGGGATATCTGTGCACTGACCAGTGTCTCTTCGTCCCTCTCTCTCAGGGATATCTGTACACTGACCAGTGTCTCTCAGTCCCTCTCTCTCAGGGATATCTGTACACTGACCAGTGTCTCTCAGTCCCTCTCTCTCAGGGAGATATCTGTACACTGACCAGTGTCTCTCAGTCCCTCTCTCTCAGGGGGATATCTGTACCACTGACCAGTGTCTCTCAGTCCCTCTCTCTCAGGGGATATCTGTACACTGACTGGTGTCTCTCAGTCCCTCTCTCTCAGGGGATGTCTGTACACTGACCAGTGTCTCTCAGTTCCTCTCTCTCAGGGGGGATATCTGTATACTGACCGGTGTCTCTCAATCCCTGTCTCTCAGGGGATATCTGTAGACTGACCAGTGTCTCTCAGGTCCCTCTCTCTCAGGGATATCTGTACACTGACCGGTGTCTCTCAGTCCCTCTCTCTCAGGATAACTGTACACTGACCAGTGTCTCTCAGTCCCTCTCTCTCAGGGGATATCTGTATACTGACCGGTGTCTCTGAATCCCCCTCTCTCAGGGGATATCTGTACACTGACCAGTGTCTCTCAGTCCCCTCTCTCAGGGATATCTGTACACTGACCGGTGTCTCTCAGTCCCTCTCTCTCAGGGGATATCTGTACACTGACCGGTGTCTCTCAAGTCCCTCTCTCTCAGGGGGATATCTGTACACTGACTGGGGTCTTTGAGTCCCTCTCTCTCAGGGGGGATATCAGTACACTGACCAGTGTCTCTCAGTCCCTCTCTCAGGGAGATATCTGTACACTGACCAGTGTCTCTCAGTCCCTCTCTCTCAGGGGGATATCTGTACACTGACCAGTGTCTCTCAGTCCCCTCTCTGTCAGGGGGATATCTGTACACTTGCCGGTGTCTCTCAGTCCCTCTCTGTCAGGGGATATCTGTACACCGACCAGTGTTTCTCAGTCCCTCTCTCAGGGGGATATCTGTACACTGACCGGTGTCTCTCAGTCCCTCTCTGTCAGGGGGATATCTGTACACTGATCGGTGTCTCTCAGTTGCTCTCTCTCAGGGAGATGTCTGTACACTGACCAGTGTCTCTCAGCCCATCTCTCTCAGTGGATATCTGTACACTGACCGGTGTCTCTCAGCCCATCTCTCAGGGAGATATCGAGTGACTGGTGCCTCTTACCTGCTCTCCTAGTGTTTGGGAGTTTTGTGGGATTTATGGACACAAGAGGGAGATGGTTGTGGGAGTGCTGCTGTGTGCACGGGTGATAATGGAATGGTATTGTTTACCAGCAGACCGGGGTCACTGGCCCTGCAGCTGGCCGGATCTGCATCACTTCAGAAACAACATCTCCGTTCCTGACACCGAACAGTCGATCTCCATCAAAGTGAGTGAACTGTGAACCAGAAATGGAAATGTTTTGCTTGCTGTCTATCTGCTTCTCGTTCCCAATCACTGCAGAAATCTCCTTGAGTGAAAGAGAGAGACAGAGAGGGAGAGAAGGAGGGACCGTGTGTGAGAGATGGTTTGTGTTAAAGGGTCACTGTGACTGTACTAGGCACGCTGTGTTTGTGTCAGAAAGACTGAGTGTTTGTGAGATGTAGAGAGACTGAGAGCGTGTGAGAGAGGCAGTGTGTGTTAGAGCAACTGTGTGTGAGTGAAAGACGTGTGTCAGAGACACTGCGTGTGTGTGTGTGTGAGAGAGAGAGAGAGAGAGAGAGAGGGAGGGAGACCAATTTTGCCTGAGAGAGAATCTGTGTGAGAGTCTGTCACTGTGAGGGACTGTGTGTTTTACACGTGAGAGAGACTGAACTGACAGTGTGAGAGTGACTGTGTATGCGAGACAGAGTGACAGTGACTGTGAAACAGTGCAAGAGACTGTGCGTGTGAGTGAGAGACCCTGTGTTTGTCAGAGAGAGACTGTACAAGAGTCTCTGTATGAAAGAGTGAGACTGTGTTTGAGATAGACTGTGTGTGTAAGAGAGAGTGAGATGGTATATGTGATACACTGTGAGATAGATAGTGTGTGTGTGAGAGAGAGTGAGACTGAGTGAGAGTGAGACTATGAGTGTGAGAGAGTGAGACTGTGTGTGAGAGCCTGTGGGAGAGTGTGTGTGAGAGAGAGTATGTGTGTGTGAGTGAGTGTGTGTGTGTGTGTGTGTGAGAGAGTGTTTGTGTGTGAGAGTGAGTGTGTGAAAGAGACTGAGTGTGTGTGTGTGAGAGTGAGAGACCCTGTGTTTGTCAGAGAGAGATTGTTTGAGAGTCTGTGAGTATGAGAGAGAGTGAGACTTTGTGTGAGACAGACTGTGTGTGTAAGAGAGAGTGAGACTGTGAGAGAGTGAGACTATGAGTGTGAGAGAGTGAGACTGTGTGTGTGAGAGTGTGTGTGTGTGGGAGAAAGAGAGTGAGTGTGAGAAAGTGAGTGTGTGTGTGTGTGTGAGAGAGACTATGAGTGTGTGTGTGTGAGAGAGAGAGAACGTGTGTGTGAATGAGAGAGAGTGTGTGAGAGAGAGAGCATGTGGCTGGGTGTGTGTGTGAGAGTGAGTGTGTGTGAGAGTGAGTGTGTGTGAGAGAGACTGGGTGTGAGAGAGTGTGTGTGTGGGTGTGAGAGAGGGTGAGTGTGTGTGTGTGTCAGAGAGACTGAGTGTGTGGGAGAGAGTGTATGTGTGTAAGAGAGAATGAGTGTGTGAATGAGAGAGAGTGTGTGCGTGAGAGAGAGAGCGCGTGTGTGTGAGAGAGTGAGTGTGTGAGAGCGTTTGTGTGTGAGAATGAGTGTGTGAGAGAGACTGAGTGTGTGTGTGAGAGAGACTGAGTGTGTGTGTGAGAGAGAATGTGGGTGGGTGTGTGTGTGAGAGAGAGAGCATGTGTGTGAGAGAGCGTGTGTGTGTGAGAGAGTGAATGTGTTTGAGAGAGAGCGTGTGTGTGTGAGAGACAGTGAGTGTGAGAGAGACTGTGTGTGTGGGTGTGAGAGAGGGTGAGTGTGTGTGAGAGAGACTATGAGTGTTTGTGTGTGAGAGAATGAGTATGTGAATGAGAGAGAGTGTATGTTTGTGTGAGAGAGAGCGTGTGTGTGAGAGAGAGTGAGTGTGTGTGAGAGAGACTCTGTGTGTGTGTGGGTGTGAGAGAGGGTGTGTGTGTAAGAGTGAGTGGGAGAGAGTGTGTGTGTGAGAGAGCGAGTGTGTGTGTGAGAGAGCATGTGTGTGAGAGCATGCGTGTGTGAGAGAGCGTTTGTGACAGTGTGTGTGAGAGAGACTGAGTGTGTGTGTGTGAGAGAGCATGTGGGTGGGTGTGGGTGTGTGTGAGAGAGAGCGTGTGTGTGAGAGAGACTGTGGGTGTGAGAGACAGGGTGTGTGGGTGTAAGAGAGAGAGTTTGTGTGTGCATGTGGGGGAGACTGTGTGTGGGACAGTGTAGTTGTAAGGGTGCGTGTATGAGGAAGTGTTTGAGAGAGCATGTGTGTGTGTGTGTGTGTGAGAGAGAGGGGCTGTGTGTGGGAGATTGTGGGTGTGAGAGTGCATGTGTGAAAGAGTGTGTGTGTGTGTGTGAGAGAGTGTGTATGGGTGTGAGAGAGAGTGCAGGTGAGAGAGTGCATATGTGTGAGAGTGCGTGTGTCAGAGAACGTGGGTGAGAGAGAGCAGAGTGTGTGTGTGAGAGAGGGAGTGAGAGTGTGTGTGTGTGTGAGATAGATAGACACTGTGTGTGGGAGAGAGTGCATGTGTGAGAGAGCATGTCTGTGTGAGAGACAGCGTGTGTGTATCAGAGAGCTTGCGTGTGTTTGAGAGAGCATGTGAGTGTGAGAGAGAGAGTGGGTGTTCAAGAGACAGTGTATCTGAGAGTGTATGTGTGTGAGAGAGAGTGTGTGTGTGTGGGATACTGAGTGTGAGAGAGACTGTGTGTGTGGCTGTGTGTGAGACTGTGTGTGTGAGCGAGAATGTGTGTGTGAGAGAGAATGAGTGTGTGAATGAGAGAGAGTGTGTGGATGTGTGTGAGAGAGTTAGTGTGTGAGAGTGTGTGTTTGAGAGAGTGTGTGTGTGGGAGAGAGAGTGAGTGTGAGAGAGACTGTGTGTGGGTGTGAGAGAGGGTGAGTGTGTGTGTGTCAGAGAGTGTGTGAGAGACAGTGTGTGTGTGAGACTGAGTGTGTGTGAGAGAGAATGAGTGTGTGAATGAGAGAGAGTGTGTGGGTGTGTGTGAGAGAGAGTGTGTGTGTGAGAGAGTGTGGGTGTGTGTGAGAGAGAGTGAGTGTGTGAGAGAGATTGTGAGTGTGTGTGTGTGAGAGAGAGAGTGTGTGTGTTTGAGAGAGAGTGAGTGTGTGTGTGGCTGTGAGAGAGTGTGTGTGGATGTGAGAGAGTGTGAGTGTGTGTGTGTCAGAGAGACTATAAGTGTGTGTGAGAGAGCATGTGAGTGTGAGAGAGAGAGTGGGTGTTCGAGAGACAGTGTGTATCTGAGAGTGTCTGTGTGTGAGGGAGGGAGTGTGTGTGTGTGGGATAGTGAGTGTGAGAGAGACTGTGTGTGTGGCTGTGTGTGAGAGAGAATGAGTGTATGAATGAGAGAGTGTGTGGGTGTGTGTGAGAGAGTGTGTGAGAGAGAGTGTGTGTGTGGGAGAGAGAGAGTGAGTGTGAGAGAGACTGTGTGTGGGTGTGAGAGAGGGTGTGTGTGTGTGTCAGAGAGTGTGTGAAAGAGAATGAGTGTGTGAATGAGAGAGTGTGTGTGAGAGAGTGTGGGTGTGCGTGAGAGTGTGAGAGTGAGTATGTGTGTGAGAAAGACTGAGTGTGTGTGTGCGAGAGAGAGTGAGTGTGTGAGAGAGATTGTGAGTGTGTGTGTGTGAGAGAGAGTGTGTGAGAGGGTTCATGTGTGTTTGAGAGAGAGAGAGTGTGTGTGTGGCTGTGAGAGAGAGTGTGTGTGGGTGTAAGAGAGTGTGAGTGTGTGTGTGTGTCAGAAAGACAGTGTGTGTGAGAGAGACTATAAGTGTGTGTGTGAATGAGAGAGTGTCTGTATGGGTGTGAGAGGGAGAGTGTGTGAGAGAGAGTGTGTGTGTGTGAGAGAGTGAGTGTGTGTGTGAGAAAGACTGAGTGCATGTGAGAGAGAGTATGTGTGAGTGAGAGAGTGTATTTATGTGAGATGGAGTGTGTCTGTGAGAGAGAGTGTGGGTGAGCCAGAGAATGTGTGTATGAGAGAGTTTGTGAGTGAGAGAGTATGTGTGTGTGTGAGATCATGTATGTGAGAGAGTGTGTGGGTGTGTGTGAGAGAGGGTGTGTGTGATAGAGAGAATGGGTGAGAGAGCGTGTCTGTGTGTGAGAGAGAGAGAGTGTGGGTGTGACAGAATGTGGGTCAGAGTGAGACAGTGTGTTTAGAGTGTGTGTCTGAGAGAGCGAGTGACTGTATAAGAGGGAGAGAGTTCACATGTATGTGAGAGAATTGCATGCGATGGAGAGTGTGCGCGAGAGGGAGTGCGTGCATGAGAGAGGACGAGACTGAGAGACAGACGCTGTGTGTGTGGGAGAGGGTGTAAGAGGGAAAGAGTGCATGTGTTTGTGAGTGTGTGTGAGAGGGAGAGAGAATGTGTGCAAGAGACGGGGAGACTGAGACTGGGTGTGTGTGAAAGAGGGAGACAGATAGTGAGAGAGAGTGTGTACATGTGTGTGAGAGATGGGGAGTCTGTGTGTGAGAAATGGAGAGTCTGAGAAAAGAAAGTGTGTGTGGCAGAGACTGTATGAAAGACAGACTGTGAGAAGAGAGACAGAGTGTGTGAATGAGAAGGAGATTGTGTCTGCGTGTGTGAGAGAGAGACTGAGTGCGAGACTGTCTGAGGGTGTGTGAGTGAGAAGGAGACTGAGAGAGAGAGAGACACTGTGTGAGTGAGAGCGAGCAAGACTGAGAGAGTGTGTGTCAGAGGGAGATAGTCTTTCTGTGTGTATTGTGAGAGAGAGAGAGAGAGAGAGTTTGTGTTTGTGTGAGAGAGGGAGAGACTGTGTGTGTGTGTGAGAGAGAGCGTGTGTATGCAAGACAGAGACCATGTAAGTGAGAGAGAGGGAGAATGTGTGTGAGAGAGAGTGGGAGTGTGTGGAGAGAGGCAGACTGTGTGAGAGGGAGAGACTGTGTCAGAGAGGGTGACCGTGTGTGAGAGAGAGAGTGTGTGTGAGAAAGAGAGGGAGAGACCATGTGTTTGAGAGAGAGAGACAGACACTGTATGAGAGAGTGTGAGAAACTGTGTGGAAGAAAGGCAATGACTATCTGAGAGAGACTGGGTGTGTGTGTGTGTGTGTGAGACTGTGACAGAGAGAGGTTCTCTGTTTGAGAGATAGTGATTAAGTGTGAGGGAGAGATTTCTGGTGTGTGAGCGAGTGAGAGTGTGTGGGAGAGACAGAGTGAATTTGAGTGTGAGAAAGACTGTGTAAGAGGGACTGTTGTGTGAATTGCTTACTATGTCTGTGAGTGAAAGAGACGGACCGTGAGAGAGAGAGCGGGTGTGTGTGTGAGAGTGAGAGGGGTGCTGTGTGTGTGTGTGTGTGTGTGTGTGTGTGTGTGTGAGAGAGAGGGGAGAGACAGTGTGAGAGAGCTAAAGGGACTGTATCAGTGTTTGTGTCTGTGAGAGAGACTGTGTGTTTAGAGAGAGATTCTGTGTAAGAGGGAGAAACTGTGTGAGAGAGAGAGTGTGTGTGAGAGATTATGCAAGAGAGGGGGAGAATGAGAGATGGGAGCAAGACTGTATGAGACTGGTTGTGTAAGAGAAAGGGAAACAGAGGGAGAGTGTGTGCATGTGAGAGAGAATTTGGGAGACCGAGTATGTCTGTGAGAGAGAGAGAGAGAGTGTATGTGTGTGTGAGAGAAATAGAGAGTGGGACTGTGAGAGATGGGGAGTCTGTGTGAGAGAGAGTCTGAATGTGAGAGACAGAGACTATATGTGTGAGAGAGAAGGAAAGACTGTGTGAGATGGGGAGTCTGTGAGAGAAGAGAGTGTGTGTGTGGCCGAGACTGTATGAGAGACAGAGACTGTGACTGTGAGAGATTGTGTGTGTGAGTGAGAAGAAGACTGTATGTGTATGAGAGGGAGCGACTGCATGTGTGTGAGAGAGAAAGAGACTGGAAGTGTATGAGAGAGGGAGACTGAGAGTGTGTGTGTGTGTGAGAGAGTGGGATTGTGTGCAGAGAGGGAGAGAGACTGTGTGTGGAAGAGAGGGGGAGAGAGAGACTGTGTGAAAGAAAGAGAGAGAACTTAAGAACATAAGAAATAGGAGCAGGAGTAGGCCATCTAGCCTGTCAAGCCTGCTCCACCACAGATATCCCACCTCTCCCGGAAGTTCCGGGAGTCTCCCACATATTGATAGTGGCTCCCTGATGTCCGCAAATTACAAACGTTTGTATATACAATATCCCAGAAATAATTTTTTTGAGAGAGGGAGCGAGAGCGCGCCATGGCAGAGTGTTCAAAAAAAAGAAAATATAAAACGTACGTCGCCCCAGACTAAACTAAGTGTAGCCCTGCCTAATAGGGGTCAAAAATAATGACAGTGTTGCTCGCTGCACTGTTTGCAACAGTGACTTTTCTATTGCCCATGGTGGGTTAAGACTGTAAAAGGCATGTTGAGGTGAGTTTAACAGGTGTCACTCGTTCATTAGCATAGCTAACGTTATTTAAACTAGCTGGCTAGCTGCTCAGGAGCTACTCTATTGCAGACATCACACCTCTCCCGCAAATTGATGGTGCTACCTCCCTGAAATGAGTTTTTGCAGGGTGGGATGTCTGCCACCATTCAATAAGATCATGGCTGATCTGGCCATGGACTCATCTCCACCTACCTGTCTTTTCCCCATAACCCTTAACTCCCCTACCATGCAAACATTCATCCAACCTTGTCTTGAATATACAGTGGCATGCAAAAGTTTGGGCACCCTGGTCAAAATTTATGTTACTGTGAATAGCTAAGCGAGTAAAAGATGAAGCAACACACATCAAAGTTGCTGGTGAACGCAGCAGGCCAGGCAGCATCTCTAGGAAGAGGTACAGTCGACGTTTCGGGCCGAGACCCTTCGTCAATTTCCATCTTTTACAGTTTCAAAATAACAAAAAAGGGAAAGGGCCCAGAGCAAGTTTGGGCACCGTGCATGGTCAGTACTTAGTAACACCCCCTTTGACAAGTATCACAGCTTGTAAACGCTTTCTGTAGCCAGCTAAGAGTCTTTCAGTTCTTGTTTGGGGCATTTGCACCCATTGTTCCTTGCAAAAGCCTTCTAGTTCTGTGAGATTCTTGGGCCATCTTGCATGCACTGCTCTTTTGAGGTCTATCCACAGATTTTCGATGATGTTTAGGTCGGGGGACTGTGAGGGCCATGGCAAAACTTTCAGCTTGCACCTCTTGAGGTAGTCCATTGTGGATTTTGAGGTGTGTTTAGGATCATTATCCTGTTGTAAAAGCCGTCCTCTTTTCATCTTCAGCTTTTTTACAGCCGGTGTGATGTTTGCTTCCAGAATTTGCTGGTATTTAATTGAATTCATTCTTCTCTCTACCAGTGAAATGTTCCCTGTGCCACTGGCTGCAACATAAGCCCAAAACGTGATCGATCCACCCCCGTGCTTAACAGTTAGAGTGGTGCTTTTTTCATGAAATTCTGCACCCTTTTTTTCTCCAAACATACCTTTGCTCACTGCGGCCAAAAAGTTCTATTTTAACTTCATCAGTCCATAGGACTTGTTTCCAAAATGCATCAGGCTTGTTTAGATGTTCCTTTGCAAACTTCTGATGCTGAATTTTGTGGTGAGGATGTAGGAAAGATTTTCTTCTGATGACTGTTCCATGAAGGTCATATTTGTGCAGGTGTCGCTGCACAGTAGAACAGTGCACCACCACTCCAGAGTCTGCTAAATCTTCCTAAAGGTCTTTTGCAGTCAAACGGGGGTTTTGATTTGCCTTTCTAGCAATCCTACGAGCAGTTCTCTCAGAAAGTTTTCTTGGTCTTCCAGTCCTCAACTTGACCTCCACCGTTCTTGTTAACTGCCATTTCTTAATTACATTACAAACTGAGGAAACGGCTACCTGAAAACACTTTGCTATCTTCTTATAGCCTTCTCCTGCTTTGTGGGCATCATTTATTTTAATTTTCAGAGTACTCGGCAGCTGCTTAGAGGAGCTCATGGCTGCTGATTGTTGGGACAAGATTTGAGGAGTCAGGGTATTTATAAAGCTTTGAAATTTGCATCACCTGGCCTTTCCTAACGATGACTGTGAACAAGCCATAGCCCTAACAAGCTAATTAAGGTCTGAGACCTTGGTAAAAGTTATCTGAGAGCTCAAATCTCTTGGGGTGCCCAAACTTTTGCATGGTGCTCCTTTCCTTTTTCCCCCACTCTAAAATTG
The DNA here is from genome assembly GCF_030028105.1 of Mobula birostris. Classification (NCBI taxonomy): domain Eukaryota; kingdom Metazoa; phylum Chordata; class Chondrichthyes; order Myliobatiformes; family Myliobatidae; genus Mobula; species Mobula birostris. Next base: position 54,517 of record NW_027275389.1, read on the forward strand.
TACAAAACAAAAATAATACACTAATCTTGCTTAAAATGTTGAAAAGAATGTTTCATCTTTAACTTTATGACTTCTGGAGATCAGTTCATCTTCTACTCACTTAACTATTCACAGTAACAGAAATTTTGACCAAGGGTGCCCAAACTTTTGCATGCCACTGTATATACTGAGGTAGCCTCCGCTGCTTCATTGGATAGAGAATTCCACAGATTCACCACCCTTTGGGAAAAGCAGTTCCTCTTCATCTCCATCCTAAATCTAATCCCTGAATCTTGAACTAGTTCTAGTTCTCATCTACCTGCCTCTGTCTTATCTATCCCTTTCATAATTTTATATGTTTCTATAAGATCTCCTCACATTCTTCTGAACTCCAGCAACTCAATCTCTCCCCATAGTCTAACCCCCTCATCTCTGGAATCAACCTGGTGAACCTCCTCTGCACTGCCTCCAAAGCCAGTATATCCTTCCTCAAGTAAGGAGACCAGAGCTGCACACAGTTCTCCAGGTGTAACCTCACCAGTACCCTGTACAGTTGTAGCATAACCTCCCTGCTCTTAAATTCAATCCCTCGAGCAATGAAGGCCAACATCCCATTTGCCTTCTTGACAGCCTGCTGCACCTGCAAACCAACCTTTTGTGATTCATGCACAGACACTCCCAAGTCCCTCTGCACAGCAGCATGCTGTAATCTTTCACCGTTTAAATAATTCTCTGATCCTCCATTTTTCCTTCCAAAGTGGATGACCTCACATTTACCAACATTGTACTCCATCTGACAGACCCTTGCCCATTCACTAAACCCATCTATGTCTCTCTGCAGACTCTCCGTATCTTCTGCACAATTTGATTTTCCACTCAATTTACTAACATCAGCAAACTTATATATACTACACTCGGTCCTCTCTTCCAGATCATCAGTGTGCATATGCAGGAGAGAAAGAGAGAGGGAGAGAGACTGTGTGTGTGAGGGAGAGAGACTGTGTGTGGAAGGGGGGAGAGAGACTGTGTGTGGAAGAGACAGAGAGACTGTGTGTGAGGGACTGTGAGAGAGACTGTACGAGAGAGACTGTGTGAGAGACTGTGTGAGAAAGACTGTGTGCGAGAATATGTGAGAGACTCTGTGAGAGAGACTGTGTGTGAGAGAGAATGTACGAGAGACTGTGTGAGAGACTGTGAGAGAGACTGTCTGAGAGAGACTGTGAGAGAGACTGTATGAGAGACTGTGAGAAACTGTGTGAGAGAGACTGTGTGAGAGACTGTGTGTGAGAGACTAAGTGAGAGAGACTGTGTGACAGACTGTACGAGAGACTGTGTGTGTGAGACTGTGTGTGAGAGACTGTTTGATAGAGAATGTACGAGAGACTGTGAGAGAGACTGTGTGAGATACTGTGAGAGAGACTGTGTGTGAGAGACTGTGTGAGAGACTGTGAGTGAGAGACTGTGAGAGAGACTGTGTGAGAGACTGTGAGAGAGACTGTGTGAGAGACTGTGAGAGAGACTGCATGAGTCTGTCTGAGACAGACTGTACGAGAGACTGTGTGAGAGACTGCGAGAAAGACTGTGTGAGAGAGACTGTGAGAGAGACTGTACGAGAGACTGTGTGAGAGACAGAGAGACTGTGTGTGAGAGACTGTGAGAGAGACTGTGAGAGACTGTGAGAGAGACTCTGTGAGAGAGACTGTGTGAGAGACTGTGAGAGAGACTGTGTGTGAGAGAGACTGTGAGAGACTGTGTGAGAGAGACTGTGAGAGAGACTGTGTGAGAGACTGTGTGTGAGAGACTGTGTGAGAGTCTGTATGAAAGACTGTGCTTGAGAGACTGTGTGAGAGAGACTGTGAGACTGTGTGAGAGAGACTGAGTGAGAGACTGTGAGAGAGACTGTGTGAGAAACTGTGTGAAAGACTGCGAGAAACTGTGTGAGAGACTGTGTGTGAGAGACTGTACGAGAGACTGTGTGAGAGAGACTGTGTGAGAGACTGTGTGAGGGAGACTGTGTGTGAGAGACTGTTTGAGAAAGAATGTATGAGAAACTGTGAGAGAGACTGTGAGAGAGACTGTGTGAGAGAGACTGTGAGAGAGAATGTACGAGAGACTGTGTGAGAGACTGTGTGTGAGAGACTGTGTGTGAGAGAGTGTGTGAGAGACTGTGTGTGGAAGATTGTGTGAGAGACTGTGTGAATGAGAATGTACGGAGACTGTGAGAGAGAATGTACGAGAGAGGCTCTGTGTGAGAGACTGTGAGAGAGAATGTACGAGAGTCTGTGTGAGAGACTGTGTGAGAGATTGTACGAAGACTGTGAGAGAGACTGTGTGAGAGTCTGTATGAAAGACTGTGTGTGAGAGACTGTGTGAGAGAGACTGTGAGAGAGACTGTGTGAGAGAGACTGTGAGAGACTGTGTGAGAGAGACTGTGTGAGAGACTCTGAGAGAGAGACCTTGTGAGAGAGAATGCACGAGAGACTGTGTGAGAGAGACTGTGTGAGAGACTGTGAGTGAGACTGTGTGAGAGACTGTGTGAGAGATTGTGTGAGAGAAACTGTGTGAGAGAGACTGTGTGTGAGAGACTCTGTGAGAGAGACTGTGTGAGATACTGTGCGTGAGAGATTGTGTGAGAGACTGTGTGAGAGAGAATATACGGAGACTGTGAGAGAGAATGTACGAGAGAGACTGTGTGAGAGACTGTGTGAGAGAGAATGTACGAGAGACTGTGTGAGAGACTGTGTGTAAGAGACTGTGAGAGAGACTGTGTGAGAGTCTGTATGAAAGACTGTGCTTGAGAGACTGTGTGAGAGAGACTGTGAGACTGTGTGAGAGAGACTGAGTGAGAGACTGTGAGAGAGACTGTGTGAGAGACTGTGTGAAAGACTGCGAGAAACTGTGTGAGAGACTGTGTGTGAGAGACTGTACGAGAGACTGTGTGAGAGAGACTGTATGAGAGACTGTGTGAGAGAGAATGTACGTGTGACTGTGTGAGAGAGACTGTGTGAAAGACTGTACGAGAGACTGTTTGAGAGACTGTGTGAGGGAGACTCTGTGTAAGAGAATGTACGTGTGACTGTGTGAGAGAGACTGTGTGAAAGACTGTACGAGAGACTGTGAGAGACTGTGTGAGGGAGACTGTGTGTGAGAGACTGTTTGAGAGAGAATGTATGAGAAACTGTGAGAGAGACTGTGTGAGACAGACTGTGAGAGACTGTGTGAGAGACTGTGTGTGGAAGATGGTGTGAGAGACTGTGTGAGAGATTGTACGAAGACTGTGAGAGAGACTGTGTGAGAGTCTGTATGAAAGACTGTGTGTGAGAGACTGTGAGAGACTGTGTGAGAGACTGTGAGAGAGACTGTGTGAAAGACTGTGTGAGAGAGACTGTGTGTGAGAGACTCTGTGAGAGAGACTGTGTGAGATACTGTGCGTGAGAGATTGTGTGAGAGAGAATATACGGAGACTGTGAGAGAGAATGTACGAGAGAGACTGTGTGTGAGAGACTGTGTGAGAGAGAATGTACGAGAGACTGTGTGAGAGACTGTGTGTAAGAGACTGTGTGAGAGTCTGTATGAAAGACTGTGCTTGAGAGACTGTGTGAGAGAGACTGTGAGACTGTGTGAGAGAGACTGAGTGAGAGACTGTGAGAGAGACTGTGTGAGAGACTGTGTGAAAGACTGCGAGAAACTGTGTGAGAGACTGTGTGTGAGAGACTGTACGAGAGACTGTGTGAGAGAGACTGTATGAGAGACTGTGAGAGAGAATGTACGTGTGACTGTGAGAGAGACTGTGTGAAAGACTGTACGAGAGACTGTGTGAGAGACTGTGTGAGGGAGACTGTGTGAGAGAATGTACGTGTGACTGTGTGAGAGAGACTGTGTGAAAGACTACGGGAGACTGTGTGAGAGACTGTGTGAGAGACTGTGAGAGAGACTGTGTGAGAGAGACTGTGAGAGAATGTACGAGAGACTGTGTGAGAGACTGTGTGAGAGAGAATGTACGAGAGACTGTGAGAGAGACTGTGTGAGATACTGTGAGAGAGACTGTGTGTGAGAGACTGTGTGAGAGACTGTGAGAGAGACTGTGTGAGAGACTGTGAGAGAGACTGTGAGAGAGACTGTGTGAGAGACTGTGAGAGAGACTGCATGAGAGTCTGTCTGAGAGAGACTGTACGAGAGACTGTGTGAGAGACTGTGAGAAAGACTGTGTGAGAGAGACTGTGAGAGAGACTGTACGAGAGACTGTGTGAGAGACAGAGAGACTGTGTGTGAGAGACTGTGAGAGAGACTGTGAGAGACTGTGAGAGAGACTCTGTGAGAGAGACTGTACGAGAGACTGTGTGAGAGACTGTGAGAGAGACTGTGTGTGAGAGAGACTGTGAGAGAGACTGTGTGTGAGACTGTGAGAGACTGTGTGAGAGAGACTGTGAGAGAGACTGTGTGAGAGACTGTGTGTGAGAGACTGTGTGAGAGAGACTGAGTGAGAAACTGTGTGTGAGAGACTATGTGAGACTGTGTGTGAGACTGTGTGAGAGAATGTGTGAGAGAGACTATGTGAGAGACTGTGTGAGGGAGACTGTGTGTGAGAGACTGTGTGAGATACTCTGAGAGAGAGACCTTGTGAAGAGAATGCACGAGAGACTGTGTGAGAGAGACTGTGTGAGAGACTGTGTGAGAGACTCTGAGAGAGAGACCTTGTGAGAGAGAATGCACAAGAGACTGTGTGAGAGACTGTGAGTGAGACTGTGAGTGAGACTGTGTGAGAGACTGTGTGAGAGATTGTGTGAGAGAGACTGTGTGTGAGAGACTCTGTGAGAGAGACTGTGTGAGATACTGTGCGTGAGAGATTGTGTGAGAGTCTGTGTGAGAGAGAATATACGGAGACTGTGAGAGAGAATGTACGAGAAAGACTGTGTGTGAGAGACTGTGTGAGAGAGAATGTACGAGAGACTGTGTGAGAGACTGTGTGTAAGAGACTGTGAGAGAGACTGTGTGAGAGTCTGTATGAAAGACTGTGCTTGAGAGACTGTGTGAGAGAGACTGTGAGACTGTGTGAGAGAGACTGAGTGAGAGACTGTGAGAGAGACTGTGTGAGAGACTGTGTGAAAGACTGCGAAAAACTGTGTGAGAGACTGTGTGAGAGACTGCATGAGAGTCTGTCTGAGAGAGACTGTACGAGAGACTGTGTGAGAGACTGTGAGAAAGACTGTGTGAGAGAGACTGTGAGAGAGACTGTACGAGAGACTGTGTGAGAGACAGAGAGACTGTGTGTGAGAGACTGTGAGAGAGACTGTGAGAGACTGTGAGAGAGACTCTGTGAGAGAGACTGTACGAGAGACTGTGTGAGAGACTGTGAGAGAGACTGTGTGAGAGAGACTGTGAGAGAGACTGTGTGTGAGACTGTGAGAGACTGTGTGAGAGAGACTGTGAGAGAGACTGTGTGAGAGACTGTGTGTGAGAGACTGTGTGGAGAGAGACTGAGTGAGAAACTGTGTGTGAGAGACTATGTGAGACTGTGTGTGAGACTGTGTGAGAGAATGTGTGAGAGAGACTATGTGAGAGACTGTGTGAGGGAGACTGTGTGTGAGAGACTGTGTGAGATACTCTGAGAGAGAGACCTTGTGAAGAGAATGCACGAGAGACTGTGTGAGAGAGACTGTGTGAGAGACTGTGTGAGAGACTCTGAGAGAGAGACCTTGTGAGAGAGAATGCAC
>NW_027275390.1:0-60148 GCF_030028105.1 Mobula birostris
GGAGAGGAAGATGGAGATCAGAGTGACAGGGAAAGAGTGTTGGAGATCAGAGTGACAGGGAGAGAGTGCTGGAGATCAGAGTGACAGGGAGAAAAAGATGGAGATCAGAGTGACAGGGAAAGAGTGTTGGAGATCAGTGACAGGGAGAGAGAGATGGGGATCAGAGTGACGGAGAGAGAGTTGGAGCTCAGAGTGACAGGGAGAGAGTGAAGGAGATCAGAGTGACAGGGAGAAAGAGATGGAGATCAGAGTGACAGGGAGAGAGAGATGGAGATCAGAGTGACAGGGAGAGAGAGATGGAGATCAGAGTGATGGAGAGAGAGATGGAGATCAGAGTGACAGGGAGAAAGATGGAGATCAGAGTGACAGGGAGAGAGATGGAAATCAGAGTAACAGGGAGAGAGTGTTGGAGATCAGAGTGACGGTGAGAGAGTGTTGGAGATCAGAGTGACTGGGAGAGAGAGATGGAGATCAGAGTGACAGGGAGAGAGAGATGGAGATCAGAATAACAGGGAGAAATTGAAGGAGATCAGAGTGACAGGGAGAGAGAGATGGAAATCAGAGGGACAGGGAGAGAGAGATGGAGATCAGAGTAACAGGGAGAAAGTGATGGAGATCAGAGTGACAGGGAGAGAGTGTTGAAGATCAGAGTGACAGGGAGAGAGTGCTGGAGATCAGAGTGACAGGGAGAGAAAGATGGAGATCAGAGTGACAGGGAGAGAGAGATGGAAATCAGAATAACAGGGAGAGAGTGTTGGAGATCAGAATGACAGATGGCGAGAGATGGAGTTCAGAGTGACAGGGAGAGAGAGATGGAGATCAGAGTGTCAGGGAGAGAGTGTTGGAGATCAGAGTCACGAGGAGAGAGTGTTGGAGATCAGAGTGACTGGGAGAGAGAGATGGAGATCAGAGTGACAGGGAGAGACTGTTAGAGATCAGAGTGGCAGGGAGAGAGTGTTGGACATCAGAATGACAGGGAGAGAGAGATGGAGATCCGAGGAACAGGGAGAGAGAGATGGAGATCAGAGGGACAGGGAGAGAGTGTTGAAGACCAGAGTGACAGGGAGAGAGTGCTGGAGATCAGAGTGACAGGGAGAGAAAGATGGAGATCAGAGTGACAGGGAAAGAGTGTTGGAGATCAGAGTGGCAGGGAGAGAGTGTTGGACATCAGAATGACAGGGAGAGAGAGATGGAGATCAGAGGGACAGGGAGAGAGTGTTAGAGATCAGAGCCACGGGGAGAGAGTGTTGGAGATCAGAGTGACAGAGAGAGAGTGTTGGATATCAGAGTGACAGGGAGAGAGTGTTGGAGATCAGAGTCATGAGGAGAGAGTGTTGGAGATCAGAGTGACTGCGAGAGAGAGATGGAGATCAGAGAGACAGGGAGAGAGTGTTGGACATCAGAGTGACAGGGAGAGAGAGATGGAGATCAGTGGGACAGGGAGAGAGAGATGAAGATCAGAGGGACAGGGAGAGAGAGATGGAGATCAGAGTAACAGGGAGAAAGTGATAGAGATCAGAGTGACAGGGAGAGAGTGTTGAAGATCAGAGTGACAGGGAGAGAGTGCTGGAGATCAGAGTGACAGGGAGAGGAAGATGGAGATCAGAGTGACAGGGAAAGAGTGTTGGAGATCAGAGTGACAGGGAGAGAGTGCTGGAGATCAGAGTGACAGGGAGAAAAAGATGGAGATCAGAGTGACAGGGAAAGAGTGTTGGAGATCAGTGACAGGGAGAGAGAGATGGGGATCAGAGTGACGGAGAGAGAGTTGGAGCTCAGAGTGACAGGGAGAGAGTGAAGGAGATCAGAGTGACAGGGAGAAAGAGATGGAGATCAGAGTGACAGGGAGAGAGAGATGGAGATCAGAGTGACAGGGAGAGAGAGATGGAGATCAGAGTGATGGAGAGAGAGATGGAGATCAGAGTGACAGGGAGAAAGATAGAGATCAGAGTGACAGGGAGAGAGATGGAAATCAGAGTAACAGGGAGAGAGTGTTGGAGATCAGAGTGACGGGGAGAGAGTGTTGGAGATCAGAGTGACTGGGAGAGAGAGATGGAGATCAGAGTGACAGGGAGAGAGAGATGGAGATCAGAATAACAGAGAGAAAGTGAAGGAGATCAGAGTGACAGGGAGAGAGAGATGGAAATCAGAGGGACAGGGAGAGAGAGATGGAGATCAGAGTAACAGGGAGAAAGTGATGGACATCAGAGTGACAGGGAGAGAGTGTTGAAGATCAGAGTGACAGGGAGAGAGTGCTGGAGATCAGAGTGACAGGGAGAGAAAGATGGAGATCAGAGTGACAGGGAGAGAGAGATGGAAATCAGAATAACAGGGAGAGAGTGTTGGAGATCAGAATGACAGATGGCGAGAGATGGAGTTCAGAGTGACAGGGAGAGAGAGATGGAGATCAGAGTGTCAGGGAGAGAGTGTTGGAGATCAGAGTCACGAGGAGAGAGTGTTGGAGATCGGAGTGACTGGGAGAGAGAGATGGAGATCAGAGTGACAGGGTGAGACTGTTGGAGATCATAGTGACAGGGAGAGAGTGTTCAAGATCAGAGTGACAGAGAGAGAGTGTTGGAGATCACAGTGACAGGTAGAGAGAGACGGAGATCAGACGGAGATCAGAGTGACAGGGAGAGAGAGATGGAAATCAGAGTAACAGGGAGAGAGTGTTGGAGATCAGAATGACAGATGGAGAGAGATGGAGTTCAGAGTGACAGGGAGAGATAGATGGAGATCAGAGTGACAGGGAGAGAGTGTTGGAGATCAGAGTCACGGGGAGAGAGTGTTGGAGATCAGAGTGACTGGGAGAGAGAGATGGAGATCAGAGTGACAGGGAGAGACTGTTAGAGATGAGAGTGGCAGGGAGAGAGTGTTGGACATCAGAATGACAGGGAGAGAGAGAGATGGAGATCAGAGGGACAGGGAGAGAGAGATGGAGATCAGAGGGACAGGGAGAGAGTGTTGAAGATCAGAGTGACAGGGAGAGAGTGCTGGAGATCAGAGTGACAGGGAGAGAAAGATGGAGATCAGAGTGACAGGGAAAGAGTGTTGGAGATCAGAGTGGCAGGGAGAGAGTGTTGGACATCGGAATGACAGGGAGAGAGAGATGGAGATCAGAGGGACAGGGTGAGACTGTTGGAGATCAGAGTGACAGGGAGAGAGTGTTCAAGATCAGAGTGACAGAGAGAGAGTGTTGGAGATCACAGTGACAGGTAGAGAGAGACGGAGATCAGAGTGACAGGGAGAGAGTGTTGGAGATCAGAGTCATGAGGAGAGAGTGTTGGAGATCAGAGTGACTGCGAGAGAGAGATGGAGATCAGAGAGACAGGGAGAGAGTGTTGGACATCAGAGTGACAGGGAGAGAGAGATGGAGATCAGTGGGACAGGGAGAGAGAGATGAAGATCAGAGGGACAGGGAGAGAGAGATGGAGATCAGAGTAACAGGGAGAAAGTGATAGAGATCAGAGTGACAGGGAGAGAGTGTTGAAGATCAGAGTGACAGGGAGAGAGTGCTGGAGATCAGAGTGACAGGGAGAGGAAGATGGAGATCAGAGTGACAGGGAAAGAGTGTTGGAGATCAGAGTGACAGGGAGAGAGTGCTGGAGATCAGAGTGACAGGGAGAAAAAGATGGAGATCAGAGTGACAGGGAAAGAGTGTTGGAGATCAGTGACAGGGAGAGAGAGATGGGGATCAGAGTGACGGAGAGAGAGTTGGAGCTCAGAGTGACAGGGAGAGAGTGAAGGAGATCAGAGTGACAGGGAGAAAGAGATGGAGATCAGAGTGACAGGGAGAGAGAGATGGAGATCAGAGTGACAGGGAGAGAGAGATGGAGATCAGAGTGATGGAGAGAGAGATGGAGATCAGAGTGACAGGGAGAAAGATGGAGATCAGAGTGACAGGGAGAGAGATGGAAATCAGAGTAACAGGGAGAGAGTGTTGGAGATCAGAGTGACGGTGAGAGAGTGTTGGAGATCAGAGTGACTGGGAGAGAGAGATGGAGATCAGAGTGACAGGGAGAGAGAGATGGAGATCAGAATAACAGGGAGAAATTGAAGGAGATCAGAGTGACAGGGAGAGAGAGATGGAAATCAGAGGGACAGGGAGAGAGAGATGGAGATCAGAGTAACAGGGAGAAAGTGATGGAGATCAGAGTGACAGGGAGAGAGTGTTGAAGATCAGAGTGACAGGGAGAGAGTGCTGGAGATCAGAGTGACAGGGAGAGAAAGATGGAGATCAGAGTGACAGGGAGAGAGAGATGGAAATCAGAATAACAGGGAGAGAGTGTTGGAGATCAGAATGACAGATGGCGAGAGATGGAGTTCAGAGTGACAGGGAGAGAGAGATGGAGATCAGAGTGTCAGGGAGAGAGTGTTGGAGATCAGAGTCACGAGGAGAGAGTGTTGGAGATCAGAGTGACTGGGAGAGAGAGATGGAGATCAGAGTGACAGGGAGAGACTGTTAGAGATCAGAGTGGCAGGGAGAGAGTGTTGGACATCAGAATGACAGGGAGAGAGAGATGGAGATCCGAGGAACAGGGAGAGAGAGATGGAGATCAGAGGGACAGGGAGAGAGTGTTGAAGACCAGAGTGACAGGGAGAGAGTGCTGGAGATCAGAGTGACAGGGAGAGAAAGATGGAGATCAGAGTGACAGGGAAAGAGTGTTGGAGATCAGAGTGGCAGGGAGAGAGTGTTGGACATCAGAATGACAGGGAGAGAGAGATGGAGATCAGAGGGACAGGGAGAGAGTGTTAGAGATCAGAGCCACGGGGAGAGAGTGTTGGAGATCAGAGTGACAGAGAGAGAGTGTTGGATATCAGAGTGACAGGGAGAGAGTGTTGGAGATCAGAGTCATGAGGAGAGAGTGTTGGAGATCAGAGTGACTGCGAGAGAGAGATGGAGATCAGAGAGACAGGGAGAGAGTGTTGGACATCAGAGTGACAGGGAGAGAGAGATGGAGATCAGTGGGACAGGGAGAGAGAGATGAAGATCAGAGGGACAGGGAGAGAGAGATGGAGATCAGAGTAACAGGGAGAAAGTGATAGAGATCAGAGTGACAGGGAGAGAGTGTTGAAGATCAGAGTGACAGGGAGAGAGTGCTGGAGATCAGAGTGACAGGGAGAGGAAGATGGAGATCAGAGTGACAGGGAAAGAGTGTTGGAGATCAGAGTGACAGGGAGAGAGTGCTGGAGATCAGAGTGACAGGGAGAAAAAGATGGAGATCAGAGTGACAGGGAAAGAGTGTTGGAGATCAGTGACAGGGAGAGAGAGATGGGGATCAGAGTGACGGAGAGAGAGTTGGAGCTCAGAGTGACAGGGAGAGAGTGAAGGAGATCAGAGTGACAGGGAGAAAGAGATGGAGATCAGAGTGACAGGGAGAGAGAGATGGAGATCAGAGTGACAGGGAGAGAGAGATGGAGATCAGAGTGATGGAGAGAGAGATGGAGATCAGAGTGACAGGGAGAAAGATGGAGATCAGAGTGACAGGGAGAGAGATGGAAATCAGAGTAACAGGGAGAGAGTGTTGGAATTCAGAGTGACGGGGAGAGAGTGTTGGAGATCAGAGTGACTGGGAGAGAGAGATGGAGATCAGAGTGACAGGGAGAGAGAGATGGAGATCAGAATAACAGAGAGAAAGTGAAGGAGATCAGAGTGACAGGGAGAGAGAGATGGAAATCAGAGGGACAGGGAGAGAGAGATGGAGATCAGAGTAACAGGGAGAAAGTGATGGACATCAGAGTGACAGGGAGAGAGTGTTGAAGATCAGAGTGACAGGGAGAGAGTGCTGGAGATCAGAGTGACAGGGAGAGAAAGATGGAGATCAGAGTGACAGGGAGAGAGAGATGGAAATCAGAATAACAGGGAGAGAGTGTTGGAGATCAGAATGACAGATGGCGAGAGATGGAGTTCAGAGTGACAGGGAGAGAGAGATGGAGATCAGAGTGTCAGGGAGAGAGTGTTGGAGATCAGAGTCACGAGGAGAGAGTGTTGGAGATCGGAGTGACTGGGAGAGAGAGATGGAGATCAGAGTGACAGGGAGAGACTGTTAGAGATCAGAGTGGCAGGGAGAGAGTGTTGGACATCAGAATGACAGGGAGAGAGAGATGGAGATCCGAGGGACAGGGAGAGAGAGATGGAGATCAGAGGGACAGGGAGAGAGTGTTGAAGATCAGAGTGACAGGGAGAGAGTGCTGGAGATCAGAGTGACAGGGAGAGAAAGATGGAGATCAGAGTGACAGGGAAAGAGTGTTGGAGATCAGAGTGGCAGGGAGAGAGTGTTGGACATCAGAATGACAGGGAGAGAGAGATGGAGATCAGAGGGACAGGGAGAGAGAGATGGAGATCAGAGTAACAGGGAGAAAGTGATGAAGATCAGAGTGACAGGGAGAGAGTGTTGAAGATCAGAGTGACAGGGAGAGACAGATGGAGATCAGAATGACAGGGAAAGAGTGTTGGAGATCAGAGTGGCAGGGAGAGAGTGTTGGACATCAGAATGACAGGGAGAGAGAGATGGAGATCAGAGTGACTGGGAGAGAGAGATGGAGATCAGAGTGACAGGGAGAGAGAGATGGAGATCAGAGTAACAGGGAGAAACTGAAGGAGATCAGAGTGACAGGGAGAGAGAGATGGAGATCAGAGGGACAGGGAGAGAGAGATGGAGATCAGAGTAACAGCGAGAAAGTGAAGGAGATCAGAGTGACAGGGAGAGAGAGATGGAGATCAGAGGGACAGGGAGAGAGAGATGGAGATCAGAGTAACAGGGAGAAAGTGATGGAGATCAGAGTGACAGGGAGAGAGTGTTGAAGATCAGAGTGACAGGGAGAGAGTGCTGGAGAATACAGTGACAGGGAGAGAAAGATGGAGATCAGAGTGACAGGGAGAGAGAGATGGAAATCAGAGTAACAGGGAGAGAGTGTTGGAGATCAGAATGACAGATGGAGAGAGATGGAGTTCAGAGTGACAGGGAGAGAGAGATGCAGATCAGAGTGACAGGGAGAGAGTGTTGGAGATCAGAGTCACGGGGAGAGAGTGTTGGAGATCAGAGTGACTGGGAGAGAGAGATGGAGATCAGAGTGACAGTGAGAGACTGTTAGAGATCAGAGTGGCAGGGAGAGAGTGTTGGACATCAGAATGACAGGGAGAGAGAGATGGAGATCAGAGGGACAGGGAGAGAGAGATGGAGATCAGAGGGACAGGGAGAGAGTGTTGAAGATCAGAGTGACAGGGAGAGAGTGCTGGAGATCAGAGTGACAGGGAGAGAAAGATGGAGATCAGAGTGACAGGGAAAGAGTGTTGGAGATCAGAGTGGCAGGGAGAGAGTGTTGGACATCAGAATGACAGGGAGAGAGAGATGGAGATCAGAGGGACAGGGAGAGAGAGATGGAGATCAGAGTGACAGGGTGAGACTGTTGGAGATCAGAGTGACAGGGAGAGAGTGTTCAAGATCAGAGTGACAGAGAGAGAGTGTTGGAGATCACAGTGACAGGTAGAGAGAGACGGAGATCAGAGTGACAGGGAAAGTGTGATGGACCTCAGAGTGACAGGGAGAGAGTGTTAGAGATCAGAGTCACGGGGAGAGAGTGTTGGAGATCAGAGTGACAGAGAGAGGGTGTTGGATATCAGAGTGACAGGGAGAGAGTGTTGGAGATCACAGTCATGAGGAGAGAGTGTTGGAGATCAGAGTGACTGCGAGAGAGAGATGGAGATCAGAGGGACAGGGAGAGAGTGTTGGACATCAGAGTGACAGGGAGAGAGAGATGGAGATCAGTGGGACAGGGAGAGAGAGATGAAGATCAGAGGGACAGGGAGAGAGAGATGGAGATCAGAGTAACAGGGAGAAAGTGATAGAGATCAGAGTGACAGGGAGAGAGTGTTGAAGATCAGAGTGACAGGGAGAGAGTGCTGGAGATCAGAGTGACAGGGAGAGGAAGATGGAGATCAGAGTGACAGGGAAAGAGTGTTGGAGATCAGAGTGACAGGGAGAGAGTGTTGGACATCAGAATGACAGGGAGAGAGAGATGGAGATCAGAGGGACAGGGAGAGAGAGATGGAGATCAGAGTAACAGGGAGAAAGTGATGAAGATCAGAGTGACAGGGAGAGAGTGTTGAAGATCAGAGTGACAGGGAGAGACAGATGGAGATCAGAGTGACAGGGAAAGAGTGTTGGAGATCAGAGAGGCAGGGAGAGAGTGTTGGACATCAGAATGACAGGGAGAGAGAGATGGAGATCAGAGGGACTGGGAGAGAGAGATGGAGATCAGAGTAACAGGGAGAGAGTGCTGGAGATCAGAGTGACAGGGAGAGAAAGATGGAGATCAGAGTGACAGGGAAAGAGTGTTGGAGATCAGTGACAGGGAGAGACAGATGGGGATCAGAGTGACGGAGAGAGAGTTGGAGCTCAGAGTGACAGGGAGAGAGTGAAGGAGATCAGAGTGAAAGGGAGAAAGATATGGAGATCAGAGCGACAGGGAGAGGGAGATGGAGATCAGAGTGACAGGGAGAGACTGTTGGAGATCAGAGTGACAGGAAGAGAGTGTTGGAGATCAGAGGGACAGGGAGAAAGTGTTGGGGATCAGAGTGATAGGGAGGCAGTGTTGAAGATCAGAGTGACAGGGAGAGAGTGTTGGAGATCAAAGTGACAGGTATAGAGAGACGGAGATCAGAGTGACCAGGAGAGAGAGATGGATTTCAGAGTGACGGAGAGCGAGATGGAGATCAGAGTGACAGGGAGAGAGATGGAGATCAGAGTGACAGCGAGAGAGATGGAAATCAGAGTAACAGGGAGAGAGTGTTGGAGATCAGAATGACAGATGGAGAGAGATGGAGTTCAGAGTGACAGGGAGAGATAGATGGAGATCAGAGTGACAGGGAGAGAGTGTTGGAGATCAGAGTCACGGGGAGAGAGTGTTGGAGATCAGAGTGACTGGGAGAGAGAGATGGAGATCAGAGTGACAGGGAGAGACTGTTAGAGATGAGAGTGGCAGGGAGAGAGTGTTGGACATCAGAATGACAGGGAGAGAGAGATGGAGATCAGAGGGACAGGGAGAGAGAGATGGAGATCAGAGGGACAGGGAGAGAGTGTTGAAGATCAGAGTGACAGGGAGAGAGTGCTGGAGATCAGAGTGACAGGGAGGGAAAGATGGAGATCAGAGTGACAGGGAAAGAGTGTTGGAGATCAGAGTGGCAGGGAGAGAGTGTTGGACATCAGAATGACAGGGAGAGAGAGATGGAGATCAGAGGGACAGGGTGAGACTGTTGGAGATCAGAGTGACAGGGAGAGAGTGTTCAAGATCAGAGTGACAGAGAGAGAGTGTTGGAGATCACAGTGACAGGTAGAGAGAGACGGAGATCAGAGTGACAGGGAGAGAGTGTTGGAGATCAGAGTCATGAGGAGAGAGTGTTGGAGATCAGAGTGACTGCGAGAGAGAGATGGAGATCAGAGAGACAGGGAGAGAGTGTTGGACATCAGAGTGACAGGGAGAGAGAGATGGAGATCAGTGGGACAGGGAGAGAGAGATGAAGATCAGAGGGACAGGGAGAGAGAGATGGAGATCAGAGTATCAGGGAGAAAGTGATAGAGATCAGAGTGACAGGGAGAGAGTGTTGAAGATCAGAGTGACAGGGAGAGAGTGCTGGAGATCAGAGTGACAGGGAGAGGAAGATGGAGATCAGAGTGACAGGGAAAGAGTGTTGGAGATCAGAGTGACAGGGAGAGAGTGCTGGAGATCAGAGTGACAGGGAGAAAAAGATGGAGATCAGAGTGACAGGGAAAGAGTGTTGGAGATCAGTGACAGGGAGAGAGAGATGGGGATCAGAGTGACGGAGAGAGAGTTGGAGCTCAGAGTGACAGGGAGAGAGTGAAGGAGATCAGAGTGACAGGGAGAAAGAGATGGAGATCAGAGTGACAGGGAGAGAGAGATGGAGATCAGAGTGACAGGGAGAGAGAGATGGAGATCAGAGTGATGGAGAGAGAGATGGAGATCAGAGTGACAGGGAGAAAGATGGAGATCAGAGTGACAGGGAGAGAGATGGAAATCAGAGTAACAGGGAGAGAGTGTTGGAGATCAGAGTGACGGTGAGAGAGTGTTGGAGATCAGAGTGACTGGGAGAGAGAGATGGAGATCAGAGTGACAGGGAGAGAGAGATGGAGATCAGAATAACAGGGAGAAATTGAAGGAGATCAGAGTGACAGGGAGAGAGAGATGGAAATCAGAGGGACAGGGAGAGAGAGATGGAGATCAGAGTAACAGGGAGAAAGTGATGGAGATCAGAGTGACAGGGAGAGAGTGTTGAAGATCAGAGTGACAGGGAGAGAGTGCTGGAGATCAGAGTGACAGGGAGAGAAAGATGGAGATCAGAGTGACAGGGAGAGAGAGATGGAAATCAGAATAACAGGGAGAGAGTGTTGGAGATCAGAATGACAGATGGCGAGAGATGGAGTTCAGAGTGACAGGGAGAGAGAGATGGAGATCAGAGTGTCAGGGAGAGAGTGTTGGAGATCAGAGTCACGAGGAGAGAGTGTTGGAGATCAGAGTGACTGGGAGAGAGAGATGGAGATCAGAGTGACAGGGAAAGAGTGTTGGAGATCAGAGTGGCAGGGAGAGAGTGTTGGACATCAGAATGACAGGGAGAGAGAGATGGAGATCAGAGGGACAGGGAGAGAGAGATGGAGATCAGAGTAACAGGAAGAAAGTGATGAAGATCAGAGTGACAGGGAGAGAGTGTTGAAGATCAGAGTGACAGGGAGAGACAGATGGAGATCAGAGTGACAGGGAAAGAGTGTTGGAGATCAGAGAGGCAGGGAGAGAGTGTTGGACATCAGAATGACAGGGAGAGAGAGATGGAGATCAGAGTAACAGGGAGAGAAAGATGGAGATCAGAGTAACAGGGAAAGAGTGTTGGAGATCAGTGACAGGGAGAGACAGATGGGGATCAGAGTGACGGAGAGAGAGTTGGAGCTCAGAGTGACAGGGAGAGAGTGAACGAGATCAGAGTGAAAGGGAGAAAGATATGGAGATCAGAGCGACAGGGAGAGGGAGATGGAGATCAGAGTGACAGGGAGAGACTGTTGGAGATCAGAGTGACAGGAAGAGAGTGTTGGAGATCAGAGGGACAGGGAGAAAGTGTTGGGGATCAGAGTGATAGGGAGAGAGTGTTGAAGATCAGAGTGACAGGGAGAGAGTGTTGGAGATCAAAGTGACAGGTATAGAGAGACGGAGATCAGAGTGACCAGGAGAGAGAGATGGATTTCAGAGTGACGGAGAGCGAGATGGAGATCAGAGTGACAGGGAGAGAGATGGAGATCAGAGTGACAGCGAGAGAGATGGAAATCAGAGTAACAGGGAGAGAGTGTTGGAGATCAGAATGACAGACGGAGAGAGATGGAGTTCAGAGTGACAGGGAGAGAGAGATGGAGATCAGAGTGACAGGGAGAGAGTGCTGGAGATCAGAGACACGGGGAGAGACTGTTGGAGATCAGAGTGACTGGGAGAGAGAGATGGAGATCAGAGTGACAGGGTGAGACTGTTGGAGATCATAGTGACAGGGAGAGAGTGTTGGAGATCACAGTGACAGGTAGAGAGAGACGGAGATCAGAGTGACAGGGAAAGTGTGATGGACCTCAGAGTGACAGGGAGAGAGAGATGGAGATCAGTGGGACAGGGAGAGAGAGATGAAGATCAGAGGGACAGGGAGAGAGAGATGGAGATCAGAGTAACAGGGAGAAAGTGATGGAGATCAGAGTGACAGGGAGAGAGTGTTGAAGATCAGAGTGACAGGGAGAGAAAGATGGAGATCAGAGTGAGAGGGTAAGAGTGTTGGAGATCAGTAACAGGGAGAGAGAGATGGGGATCAGAGTGACGGAGAGAGAGTTGGAGCTCAGAGTGACAGGGAGAGAGAGACGGAGATCAGAGTGATGGAGAGAGAGATGGAAATCAGAGTAACAGGGAGAGAGTGTTGGAGATCAGAGTCACGGGGAGAGAGTGTTGGAGATCAGAGTGACTGGGAGAGAGAGATGGAGATCAGAGTGACAGGGAGAGAGAGATGGAGATCAGAGTAACAGGGAGAAAGTGAAGGAGATCAGAGTGACTGGGAGAGAGAGATGGAGATCAGAGGGACAGGGAGAGAGTGTTGAAGATCAGAGTGACAGGGAGAGAGTGCTGGAGATCAGAGTGACAGGGAGAGAAAGATGGAGATCAGAGTGACAGGGAAAGAGTGTTGGAGATCAGTGACAGGTAGAGAGAGATGCGGATCAGAGTGACGGAGAGAGAGTTGGAGCTCAGAGTGACAGGGAGAGAGTGAAGGAGATCAGAGTGAGAGGGAGAGAGAGATGGAGATCAGAGTGACAGGGAGAGAGAGATGGAAATCAGAGTAACAGGGAGAGAGTGTTGGAGATCAGAATGACAGATGGAGAGAGATGGAGTTCAGAGTGACAGGGAGAGAGAGATGGAGATCAGAGTGACAGGGAGAGAGTGTTGGAGATCAGAGTCACGGGGAGAGAGTGTTGGAGATCAGAGTGACTGGGAGAGAGAGATGGAGATCAGAGTGACAGGGAGAGACTGTTGGAGATCAGAGTGGCAGGGAGAGAGTGTTGGACATCAGAATGACAGGGAGAGAGAGATGGAGATCAGAGGGACAGGGAGAGAGAGATGAAGATCAGAGGGACAGGGAGAGAGAGATGGAGATCAGAGTAACAGGGAGAAAGTGATGGAGATCAGAGTGACAGGGAGAGAGTGTTGAAGATCAGAGTGACAGGGAGAGAGTGCTGGAGATCAGAGTGACAGGGAGAGAAAGATGGAGATCAGAGTGACAGGGAAAGAGTGTTGGAGATCAGTGACAGGGAGAGAGAGATGGGGATCAGAGTGTCGGAGAGAGAGTTGGAGTTCAGAGTGACAGGGAGAGAGTGAAGGAGATCAGAGTGACAGGGAAAAAGAGATGGAGATCAGAGTGATGGAGAGAGAGATGGAGATCAGAGTGACAGGGAGAGAGATGGAAATCAGAGTAACAGGGAGAGAGTGTTGGAGATCAGAGTCACGGGGAGAGAGTGTTGGAGATCAGAGTGACTGGGAGAGAGAGATGGAGATCAGAGTGACAGGGAGAGAGAGATGGAGATCAGAGTAACACGGAGAAAGTGAAGGAGATCAGAGTGACTGGGAGAGAGAGATGGAGATCAGAGGGACAGGGAGAGAGAGATGGAGATCAGAGTGACAGGGAAAGGGTGTTGGAGATCAGTGACAGGTAGAGAGAGATGCGGATCAGAGTGACGGAGAGAGAGTTGGAGCTCAGAGTGACAGGGAGAGAGTGAAGGAGATCAGAGTGAGAGGGAGAGAAAGATGGAGATCAGAGTGACAGGGAGAGAGAGATGGAGATTGGAGTGACGGGGAGAAAGTGTTGCAGATCAGAGTGACAGGGAGAAAGTGTTGGAGAACAGAGTGACAGGAAGAGAATGTTGGAGATCAGAGGGACAGGGCGAAAGTGTTGGAGATCAGAGTGACAAGGAGATAGTGTTGAAGATCAGAGTGACAGGGAGAGTGTGTTGGAGATCACAGTAACAGGTAAAGAGAGACGGAGATCAGATTGACAGGGAGAGAGAGATGGAAATCAGAGTAACAGGGAGAGAGTGTTGGAGATCAGAATGACAGATGGAGAGAGATGGAGTTCAGAGTGACAGGGAGAGAGAGATGGAGATCAGAGTCACGGGGAGAGAGTGTTGGAGATCAGAGTGACTGGGAGAGAGAGATGGAGATCAGAGTGACAGGGAGAGACTGTTAGAGATCAGAGTGGCAGGGAGAGAGTGTTGGACATCAGAATGACAGGGAGAGAGAGATGGAGATCAGAGGGACAGGGAGAGAGAGATGGAGATCAGAGGGACAGGGAGAGAGTGTTGAAGATCAGAGTGACAGGGAGAGAGTGCTGGAGATCAGAGTGACAGGGAGAGAAAGATGGAGATCAGAGTGACAGGGAAAGAGTGTTGGAGATCAGAGTGGCAGGGAGAGAGTGTTGGACATCAGAATGACAGGGAGAGAGAGATGGAGATCAGAGGGACAGGGAGAGAGAGATGGAGATCAGAGTAACAGGGAGAAAGTGATGGAGATCAGAGTGACAGGGAGAGAGTGTTGAATATCAGAGTGACAGGGAGACAGTGCTGGAGATCAGAGTGACAGGGAGAGAAAGATGGAGATCAGAGTGACAGGGAAAGAGTGTTGGAGATCAGTGACAGGTAGAGAGAGATGCGGATCAGAGTGACGGAGAGAGAGTTGGAGCTCAGAGTGACAGGGAGAGAGTGAAGGAGATCAGAGTGAGAGGGAGAGAGAGATGGAGATCAGAGTGACAGGGCGAGAGTGTTGGAGATCACAGTGACAGGTAGAGAGAGACGGAGATCAGAGTGACAGGGAGAGAGAGATGGAAATCAGAGTAACAGGGAGAGAGTGTTGGAGATCAGAATGACAGATGGAGAGAGATGGAGTTCAGAGTGACAGGGAGAGAGAGATGGAGATCAGAGTGACTGGGAGAGAGTGTTGGAGATCAGAGTCACGGGGAGAGAGTGTTGGAGATCAGAGTGACTGGGAGAGAGAGATGGAGATCAGAGTGACAGGGAGAGACTGTTAGAGATCAGAGTGGCAGGGAGAGAGTGTTGGACATCAGAATGACAGAGAGAGAGAGATGGAGATCAGTGGGACAGGGAGAGAGAGATGAAGATCAGAGGGACAGGGAGAGAGAGATGGAGATCAGAGTGTCAGGGAGAGAAAGATGGAGATCAGAGTAACAGCGAAATAGTGTTGGAGATCAGAGTGACAAGGAGAGAGTGCTGGAGATCAGAGTGACAGGGAGAGAAAGATGGAGATCAGAGTGACAGGGAAAGAGTGTTGGAGATCAGTGACAGGTAGAGAGAGGTGCGGATCAGAGTGACGGAGAGAGAGTTGGAGCTCAGAGTGACAAGGAGAGAGTGAAGGAGATCAGAGTGAGAGGGAGAGAGAGATGGAGATCAGAGTGACAGGGAGAGAGAGATGGAAATCAGAGTAACAGGGAGAGAGTGTTGGAGATCAGAATGACAGATGGAGAGAGATGGAGTTCAGAGTGACAGGGAGAGAGAGATGGAGATCAGAGTGACAGGGAGAGAGTGTTGGAGATCAGAGTCACGGGGAGAGAGTGTTGGAGATCAGAGTGACTGGGAGAGAGAGATGGAGATCAGAGTGACAGGGAGAGACTGTTGGAGATCAGAGTGGCAGGGAGAGAGTGTTGGACATCAGAATGACAGGGAGAGAGAGATGGAGATCAGAGGGACAGGGAGAGAGAGATGAAGATCAGAGGGACAGGGAGAGAGAGATGGAGATCAGAGTAACAGGGAGAAAGTGATGGAGATCAGAGTGACAGGGAGAGAGTGTTGAAGATCAGAGTGACAGGGAGAGAGTGCTGGAGATCAGAGTGACAGGGAGAGAAAGATGGAGATCAGAGTGACAGGGAAAGAGTGTTGGAGATCAGAGTCACGGGGAGAGAGTGTTGGAGATCAGAGTGACTGGGAGAGAGAGATGGAGATCAGAGTGACAGGGAGAGAGAGATGGAGATCAGAGTAACAGGGAGAAAGTGAAGGAGATCAGAGTGACTGGGAGAGAGAGATGGAGATCAGAGGGACAGGGAGAGAGAGATGGAGATCAGAGTGACAGGGAAAGGGTGTTGGAGATCAGTGACAGGTAGAGAGAGATGCGGATCAGAGTGACGGAGAGAGAGTTGGAGCTCAGAGTGACAGAGAGAGAGTGAAGGAGATCAGAGTGAGAGGGAGAGAGAGATGGAGATCAGAGTGACAGGGAGAGAGAGATGGAGATCGGAGTGACGGGGAGAAAGTGTTGCAGATCAGAGTGACAGGGAGAAAGTGTTGGAGAACAGAGTGACAGGAAGAGAATGTTGGAGATCAGAGGGACAGGGCGAAAGTGTTGGAGATCACAGTGACAGGGAGAGAGTGTTGAAGATCAGAGTGACAGGGAGAGAGTGTTGGAGATCAGAATGACAGATGGAGAGAGATGGAGTTCAGAGTGACAGGGAGAGAGAGATGGAGATCAGAGTCACGGGGAGAGAGTGTTGGAGATCAGAGTGACTGGGAGAGAAAAATGGAGATCAGAGTGACAGGGAGAGACTGTTAGAGATCAGAGTGGCAGGGAGAGAGTGTTGGACATCAGAATGACAGGGAGAGAGAGATGGAGATCAGAGGGACAGGGAGAGAGAGATGGAGATCAGAGGGACAGGGAGAGAGTGTTGAAGATCAGAGTGACAGGGAGAGAGTGCTGGAGATCAGAGTGACAGGGAGAGAAAGATGGAGATCAGAGTGACAGGGAAAGAGTGTTGGAGATCAGAGTGGCAGGGAGAGAGTGTTGGACATCAGAATGACAGGGAGAGAGAGATGGAGATCAGAGGGACAGGGAGAGAGAGATGGAGATCAGAGTAACAGGGAGAAAGTGATGGAGATCAGAGTGACAGGGAGAGAGTGTTGAATATCAGAGTGACAGGGAGACAGTGCTGGAGATCAGAGTGACAGGGAGAGAAAGATGGAGATC
Source organism: Mobula birostris (assembly GCF_030028105.1). NCBI lineage: Eukaryota > Metazoa > Chordata > Chondrichthyes > Myliobatiformes > Myliobatidae > Mobula > Mobula birostris. Next base: position 16,546 of record NW_027275390.1, read on the forward strand.
AGAGTGACAGGGAAAGAGTGTTGGAGATCAGTGACAGGTAGAGAGAGATGCGGATCAGAGTGACGGAGAGAGAGTTGGAGCTCAGAGTGACAGGGAGAGAGTGAAGGAGATCAGAGTGAGAGGGAGAGAGAGATGGAGATCAGAGTGACAGGGCGAGAGTGTTGGAGATCACAGTGACAGGTAGAGAGAGACGGAGATCAGAGTGACAGGGAGAGAGAGATGGAAATCAGAGTAACAGGGAGAGAGTGTTGGAGATCAGAATGACAGATGGAGAGAGATGGAGTTCAGAGTGACAGGGAGAGAGTGTTGGAGATCAGAGTCACGGGGAGAGAGTGTTGGAGATCAGAGTGACTGGGAGAGAGAGATGGAGATCAGAGTGACAGGGAGAGACTGTTAGAGATCAGAGTGGCAGGGAGAGAGTGTTGGACATCAGAATGACAGAGAGAGAGAGATGGAGATCAGTGGGACAGGGAGAGAGAGATGAAGATCAGAGGGACAGGGAGAGAGAGATGGAGATCAGAGTGACAGGGAGAGAAAGATGGAGATCAGAGTAACAGCGAAATAGTGTTGGAGATCAGAGTGACAAGGAGAGAGTGCTGGAGATCAGAGTGACAGGGAGAGAAAGATGGAGATCAGAGTGACAGGGAAAGAGTGTTGGAGATCAGTGACAGGGAGAGAGAGATGGAGATCAGAGTGACGGAGAGAGAGTTGGAGATCAGAGTGACAGGGAGAGAGAGATGGAGATCAGAGTGATGGAGAGAGAGATGGAGATCAGAGTGACAGGGTGAGAGATGGAGATCAGATTGACAGGGAGAGAGATGGAAATCAGAGTAACAGGGAGAGAGTGTTGGAGATCAGAGTCACAGAGTGTTGGAGATCAGAGTGACTGGGAGAGAGAGATGGAGATCAGAGTGACAGGGAGAGAGAGATGGAGATCAGAGTAACAGGGAGAAAGTGAAGGAGATCAGAGTGACTGGGAGAGAGAGATGGAGATCAGAGGGACAGGGAGAGAGAGATGGAGAACAGAGTAACAGGGAGAAAGTGATGGAGATCAGAGTGACAGGGAGAGAGTGTTGAAGATCAGAGTGACAGGGAGAGAGTGCTGGAGATCAGAGTGACAGGGAGAGAAAGATGGAGATCAGAGTGACAGGGAAAGAGTGTTGGAGATCAGTGACAGGTAGAGAGAGATGCGGATCAGAGTGACGGAGAGATTTGGAGCTCAGAGTGACAGGGAGAGAGTGAAGGAGATCAGAGTGAGAGGGAGAGAGAGATGGAGATCAGAGTGACAGGGAGAGAGAGATGGAGATCGGAGTGACGGGGAGAAAGTGTTGGAGATCAGAGTGACAGGGAGAAAGTGTTGGAGAACAGAGTGACAGGAAGAGAATGTTGGAGATCAGAGGGACAGGGCGAAAGTGTTGGAGATCAGAGTGACAGGGAGAGAGTGTTGAAGATCAGAGTGACAGGGAGAGAGTGTTGGAGATCACAGTGACAGGTAGAGAGAGACGGAGATCAGAGTAACAGGGAGAAAGTGAAGGAGATCAGAGTGACAGGGAGAGAGAGATGGAGATCAGAGGGACAGGGAGAGAGAGATGGAGATCAGAGTAACAGGGAGAAAGTGATGGAGATCAGAGTGACAGGGAGAGAGTGTTGAAGATCAGAGTGACAGGGAGAGAGTGCTGGAGATCAGAGTGACAGGGAGAGAAAGATGGAGATCAGAGTGACAGGGAGAGAGAGATGGAAATCAGAGTAACAGGGAGAGAGTGTTGGAGATCAGAATGACAGATGGAGAGAGATGGAGTTCAGAGTGACATGGAGAGAGAGATGGAGATCAGAGTGACAGGGAGAGAGTGTTGGAGATCAGAGGGACAGGGCGAAAGTGTTGGAGATCAGAGTGACAGGGAGAGAGTGTTGAAGATCAGAGTGACAGGGAGAGAGTGTTGGAGATCACAGTAACAGGTAAAGAGAGACGGAGATCAGATTGACAGGGAGAGAGAGATGGAAATCAGAGTAACAGGGAGAGAGTGTTGGAGATCAGAATGACAGATGGAGAGAGATGGAGTTCAGAGTGACAGGGAGAGAGAGATGGAGATCAGAGTCACGGGGAGAGAGTGTTGGAGATCAGAGTGACTGGGAGAGAAAAATGGAGATCAGAGTGACAGGGAGAGACTGTTAGAGATCAGAGTGGCAGGGAGAGAGTGTTGGACATCAGAATGACAGGGAGAGAGAGATGGAGATCAGAGGGACAGGGAGAGAGAGATGGAGATCAGAGGGACAGGGAGAGAGTGTTGAAGATCAGAGTGACAGGGAGAGAGTGCTGGAGATCAGAGTGACAGGGAGAGAAAGATGGAGATCAGAGTGACAGGGAAAGAGTGTTGGAGATCAGAGTGGCAGGGAGAGAGTGTTGGACATCAGAATGACAGGGAGAGAGAGATGGAGATCAGAGGGACAGGGAGAGAGAGATGGAGATCAGAGTAACAGGGAGAAAGTGATGGAGATCAGAGTGACAGGGAGAGAGTGTTGAATATCAGAGTGACAGGGAGACAGTGCTGGAGATCAGAGTGACAGGGAGAGAAAGATGGAGATCAGAGTGACAGGGAAAGAGTGTTGGAGATCAGTGACAGGTAGAGAGAGATGCGGATCAGAGTGACGGAGAGAGAGTTGGAGCTCAGAGTGACAGGGAGAGAGTGAAGGAGATCAGAGTGAGAGGGAGAGAGAGATGGAGATCAGAGTGACAGGGCGAGAGTGTTGGAGATCACAGTGACAGGTAGAGAGAGACGGAGATCAGAGTGACAGGGAGAGAGAGATGGAAATCAGAGTAACAGGGAGAGAGTGTTGGAGATCAGAATGACAGATGGAGAGAGATGGAGTTCAGAGTGACAGGGAGAGAGAGATGGAGATCAGAGTGACTGGGAGAGAGTGTTGGAGATCAGAGTCACGGGGAGAGAGTGTTGGAGATCAGAGTGACTGGGAGAGAGAGATGGAGATCAGAGTGACAGGGAGAGACTGTTAGAGATCAGAGTGGCAGGGAGAGAGTGTTGGACATCAGAATGACAGAGAGAGAGAGATGGAGATCAGTGGGACAGGGAGAGAGAGATGAAGATCAGAGGGACAGGGAGAGAGAGATGGAGATCAGAGTGACAGGGAGAGAAAGATGGAGATCAGAGTAACAGCGAAATAGTGTTGGAGATCAGAGTGACAAGGAGAGAGTGCTGGAGATCAGAGTGACAGGGAGAGAAAGATGGAGATCAGAGTGACAGGGAAAGAGTGTTGGAGATCAGTGACAGGGAGAGAGAGATGGAGATCAGAGTGACGGAGAGAGAGTTGGAGATCAGAGTGACAGGGAGAGAGAGATGGAGATCAGAGTGATGGAGAGAGAGATGGAGATCAGAGTGACAGGGTGAGAGATGGAGATCAGATTGACAGGGAGAGAGATGGAAATCAGAGTAACAGGGAGAGAGTGTTGGAGATCAGAGTCACAGAGTGTTGGAGATCAGAGTGACTGGGAGAGAGAGATGGAGATCAGAGTGACAGGGAGAGAGAGATGGAGATCAGAGTAACAGGGAGAAAGTGAAGGAGATCAGAGTGACTGGGAGAGAGAGATGGAGATCAGAGGGACAGGGAGAGAGAGATGGAGAACAGAGTAACAGGGAGAAAGTGATGGAGATCAGAGTGACAGGGAGAGAGTGTTGAAGATCAGAGTGACAGGGAGAGAGTGCTGGAGATCAGAGTGACAGGGAGAGAAAGATGGAGATCAGAGTGACAGGGAAAGAGTGTTGGAGATCAGTGACAGGTAGAGAGAGATGCGGATCAGAGTGACGGAGAGATTTGGAGCTCAGAGTGACAGGGAGAGAGTGAAGGAGATCAGAGTGAGAGGGAGAGAGAGATGGAGATCAGAGTGACAGGGGGAGAGAGATGGAGATCGGAGTGACGGGGAGAAAGTGTTGGAGATCAGAGTGACAGGGAGAAAGTGTTGGAGAACAGAGTGACAGGAAGAGAATGTTGGAGATCAGAGGGACAGGGCGAAAGTGTTGGAGATCAGAGTGACAGGGAGAGAGTGTTGAAGATCAGAGTGACAGGGAGAGAGTGTTGGAGATCACAGTGACAGGTAGAGAGAGACGGAGATCAGAGTAACAGGGAGAAAGTGAAGGAGATCAGAGTGACAGGGAGAGAGAGATGGAGATCAGAGGGACAGGGAGAGAGAGATGGAGATCAGAGTAACAGGGAGAAAGTGATGGAGATCAGAGTGACAGGGAGAGAGTGTTGAAGATCAGAGTGACAGGGAGAGAGTGCTGGAGATCAGAGTGACAGGGAGAGAAAGATGGAGATCAGAGTGACAGGGAGAGAGAGATGGAAATCAGAGTAACAGGGAGAGAGTGTTGGAGATCAGAATGACAGATGGAGAGAGATGGAGTTCAGAGTGACATGGAGAGAGAGATGGAGATCAGAGTGACAGGGAGAGAGTGTTGGAGATCAGAGTCACGGGGAGAGAGTGTTGGAGATCAGAGTGACTGGGGGAGAGAGATGGAGATCAGAGTGACAGGGAGAGACTGTTAGAGATCAGAGTGGCAGGGAGAGAGTGTTGGACATCAGAATGACAGGGAGAGAGAGATGGAGATCAGAGGGACAGGGAGAGAGAGATGGAGATCAGAGGGACAGGGAGAGAGTGTTGAAGATCAGAGTGACAGGGAGAGAGTGCTGGAGATCAGAGTGACAGGGAGAGAAAGATGGAGATCAGAGTGACAGGGAAAGAGTGTTGGAGATCAGAGTGGCAGGGAGAGAGTGTTGGACATCAGAATGACAGGGAGAGAGAGATGGAGATCAGAGGGACAGGGAGAGAGAGATGGAGATCAGAGTGACAGGGTGAGACTGTTGGAGATCAGAGTGACAGGGAGAGAGTGTTCAAGATCAGAGTGACAGAGAGAGAGTGTTGGAGATCACAGTGACAGAGAGAGGGTGTTGGATATCAGAGTGACAGGGAGAGAGTGTTGGAGATCAGAGTCATGAGGAGAGAGTGTTGGAGATCAGAGTGACTGCGAGAGAGAGATGGAGATCAGAGAGACAGGGAGAGAGTGTTGGACATCAGAGTGACAGGGAGAGAGAGATGGAGATCAGTGGGACAGGGAGAGAGAGATGAAGATCAGAGGGACAGGGAGAGAGAGATGGAGATCAGAGTAACAGGGAGAAAGTGATGGAGATCAGAGTGACAGGGAGAGAGTGTTGAAGATCAGAGTGACAGGGAGAGAGTGCTGGAGATCAGAGTGACAGGGAGAGAGTGTTGAAGATCAGAGTGACAGGGAGAGAGTGCTGGAGATCAGAGTGACAGGGAGAGGAAGATGGAGATCAGAGTGACAGGGAAAGAGTGTTGGAGATCAGAGTGACAGGGAGAGAGTGCTGGAGATCAGAGTGACAGGGAGAAAAAGATGGAGATCAGAGTGACAGGGAAAGCGTGTTGGAGATCAGAGTCACGGGGAGAGAGTGTTGGAGATCAGAGTGACTGGGAGAGAGAGATGGGGATCAGAGTGACGGAGAGAGAGTTGGAGCTCAGAGTGACGGAGAGAGTGAAGGAGATCAGAGTGACAGGGAGAAAGAGATGGAGATCAGAGTGACAGGGAGAGAGAGATGGAGATCAGAGTGACAGGGAGAGAGAGATGGAGATCAGAGTGATGGAGAGAGAGATGGAGATCAGAGTGACAGGGAGAAAGATGGAGATCAGAGTGACAGGGAGACAGATGGAAATCAGAGTAACAGGGATAGAGTGTTGGATATCAGAGTGACGGGGAGAGAGTGTTGGAGATCAGAGTGACTGGGAGAGAGAGATGGAGATCAGAGTGACAGGGAGAGAGAGATGGAGATCAGAGTAACAGGGAGAAAGTGAAGGAGATCAGAGTGACAGGGAGAGAGAGATGGAGATCAGAGGGACAGGGAGAAAGAGATGGAGATCAGAGTAACAGGGAGAAAGTGATGGAGATCAGAGTGACAGGGAGAGAGTGTTGAAGATCAGAGTGACAGGGAGAGAGTGCTGGAGATCAGAGTGACAGGGAGAGAAAGATGGAGATCAGTGTGACAGGGAGAGAGAGATGGAAATCAGAATAACAGGGACAGAGTGTTGGAGATCAGAATGACAGATGGCGAGAGATGGAGTTCAGAGTGACAGGGAGAGAGAGATGGAGATCAGAGTGTCTGGGAGAGAGTGTTGGAGATCAGAGTCACGAGGAGAGAGTCTTGGAGATCAGAGTGACTGGGAGAGAGAGATGGAGATCAGAGTGACAGGGAGAGACTGTTAGAGATCTGAGTGGCAGGGAGAGAGTGTTGGACATTAGAATGACAGGGAGAGAGAGACGGAGATCAGAGGGACATGGAGAGAGAGATGGAGATCAGAGGGACAGGGAGAGAGTGTTGAAGATCAGAGTGACAGGGAGAGAGTGCTGGAGATCAGAGTGACAGGGAGAGAAAGATGGAGATCAGAGTGACAGGGAAAGAGTGTTGGAGATCAGAGTGGCAGGGAGAGAGTGTTGGACATCAGAATGACAGGGAGAGAGAGATGGAGATCAGAGGGACAGGGAGAGAGAGATGGAGATCAGAGTAACAGGGAGAAAGTGATGAAGATCAGAGTGACAGGGAGAGAGTGTTCAAGATCAGAGTGACAGGGAGAGACAGATGGAGATCAGAGTGACAGGGAGAGACTGTTAGGGATCAGAGTGGCAGGGAGAGAGTGTTGGACATCAGAATGACAGGGAGAGAGAGATGGAGAACAGAGAGACAGGGAGAGAGTGTTGGACATCAGAGTGACAGGGAGAGAGAGATGGAGATCAGTGGGACAGGGAGAGAGAGATGAAGATCAGAGGGACAGGGAGAGAGAGATGGAGATCAGAGTAACAGGGAGAAAGTGATGGAGATCAGAGTGACAGGGAGAGAGTGTTGAAGATCAGAGTGACAGGGAGAGGAAGATGGAGATCAGAGTGACAGGGAAAGAGTGTTGGAGATCAGAGTGACAGGGAGAGAGTGCTGGAGATCAGAGTGACAGGGAGAAAAAGATGGAGATCAGAGTGACAGGGAAAGCGTGTTGGAGATCAGTGACAGGGAGAGAGAGATGGGGATCAGAGTGACGGAGAGAGAGTTGGAGCTCAGAGTGACAGGGAGAGAGTGAAGGAGATCAGAGTGACAGGGAGAAAGAGATGGAGATCAGAGTGACAGGGAGAGAGAGATGGAGATCAGAGTGACAGGGAGAGAGAGATGGAGATCAGTGATGGAGAGAGAGATGGAGATCAGAGTGACAAGGAGAAAGATGGAGATCAGAGTGACAGGGAGAGAGATGGAAATCAGAGTAACAGGGAGAGAGTGTTGGAGATCAGAGTGACGGGGAGAGAGTGTTGGAGATCAGAGTGACTGGGAGAGAGAGATGGAGATCAGAGTGACAGGGAGAGAGAGATGGAGATCAGAGTAACAGGGAGAAAGTGAAGGAGATCAGAGTGACAGGGAGAGAGAGATGGAGATCAGAGTGACAGGGAGAAGTGACAGGGAGAGACTGTTAGAGATCAGAGTGGCAGGGAGAGAGTGTTGGACATCAGAATGACAGGGAGAGAGAGATGGAGATCAGAGGGACAGGGAGAGAGAGATGGAGATCAGAGGACAGGAGAGAGTGTTGAAGATCAGAGTGAAAGGGAGAGAGTGCTGGAGATCAGAGTGACAGGGAGAGAAAGATGGAGATCAGAGTGACAGGGAAAGAGTGTTGGAGATCAGAGTGGCAGGGAGAGAGTGTTGGACATCAGAATGACAGGGAGAGAGAGATGGAGATCAGAGGGACAGGGAGAGAGAGATGGAGATCAGAGTGACTGGGAGAGAGTGTTGGAGATCAGAGTCACGGGGAGAGAGTGTTGGAGATCAGAGTGACTGGGAGAGAGAGATGGAGATCAGAGTGACAGGGAGAGACTGTTAGAGATCAGAGTGGCAGGGAGAGAGTGTTGGACATCAGAATGACAGAGAGAGAGAGCTGGAGATCAGTGGGACAGGGAGAGAGAGATGAAGATCAGAGGGACAGGGAGAGAGAGATGGAGATCAGAGTGACAGGGAGAGAAAGATGGAGATCAGAGTAACAGCGAAATAGTGTTGGAGATCAGAGTGACAAGGAGAGAGTGCTGAGATCAGAGTGACAGGGAGAGAAAGATGGAGATCAGAGTGACAGGGAAAGAGTGTTGGAGATCAGTGACAGGGAGAGAGAGATGGAGATCAGAGTGACGGAGAGAGAGTTGGAGATCAGAGTGACAGGGAGAGAGAGATGGAGATCAGAGTGATGGAGAGAGAGATGGAGATCAGAGTGACAGGGTGAGAGATGGAGATCAGATTGACAGGGAGAGAGATGGAAATCAGAGTAACAGGGAGAGAGTGTTGGAGATCAGAGTCACAGAGTGTTGAGATCAGAGTGACTGGGAGAGAGAGATGGAGATCAGAGTGACAGGGAGAGAGAGATGGAGATCAGAGTAACAGGGAGAAAGTGAAGGAGATCAGAGTGACTGGGAGAGAGAGATGGAGATCAGAGGGACAGGAGAGAGAGATGGAGAACAGAGTAACAGGGAGAAGTGATGGAGATCAGAGTGACAGGGAGAGAGTGTTGAAGATCAGAGTGACAGGGAGAGAGTGCTGGAGATCAGAGTGACAGGGAGAGAAAGATGGAGATCAGAGTGACAGGGAAAGAGTGTTGGAGATCAGTGACAGGTAGAGAGAGATGCGGATCAGAGTGACGGAGAGATTTGGAGCTCAGAGTGACAGGGAGAGAGTGAAGGAGATCAGAGTGAGAGGGAGAGAGAGATGGAGATCAGAGTGACAGGGAGAGAGAGATGGAGATCGGAGTGACGGGGAGAAAGTGTTGGAGATCAGAGTGACAGGGAGAAAGTGTTGGAGAACAGAGTGACAGGAAGAGAATGTTGGAGATCAGAGGGACAGGGCGAAAGTGTTGGAGATCAGAGTGACAGGGAGAGAGTGTTGAAGATCAGAGTGACAGGGAGAGAGTGTTGGAGATCACAGTGACAGGTAGAGAGAGACGGAGATCAGAGTAACAGGGAGAAAGTGAAGGAGATCAGAGTGACAGGGAGAGAGAGATGGAGATCAGAGGGACAGGGAGAGAGAGATGGAGATCAGAGTAACAGGGAGAAAGTGATGGAGATCAGAGTGACAGGGAGAGAGTGTTGAAGATCAGAGTGACAGGGAGAGAGTGCTGGAGATCAGAGTGACAGGGAGAGAAAGATGGAGATCAGAGTGACAGGGAGAGAGAGATGGAAATCAGAGTAACAGGGAGAGAGTGTTGGAGATCAGAATGACAGATGGAGAGAGATGGAGTTCAGAGTGACATGGAGAGAGAGATGGAGATCAGAGTGACAGGGAGAGAGTGTTGGAGATCAGAGGGACAGGCGAAAGTGTTGGAGATCAGAGTGACAGGGAGAGAGTGTTGAAGATCAGAGTGACAGGGAGAGAGTGTTGGAGATCACAGTAACAGGTAAAGAGAGACGGAGATCAGATTGACAGGGAGAGAGAGATGGAAATCAGAGTAACAGGGAGAGAGTGTTGGAGATCAGTATGACAGATGGAGAGAGATGGAGTTCAGAGTGACAGGGAGAGAGAGATGGAGATCAGAGTCACGGGGAGAGAGTGTTGGAGATCAGAGTGACTGGGAGAGAAAAATGGAGATCAGAGTGACAGGGAGAGACTGTTAGAGATCAGAGTGGCAGGGAGAGAGTGTTGGACATCAGAATGACAGGGAGAGAGAGATGGAGATCAGAGGGACAGGGAGAGAGAGATGGAGATCAGAGGGACAGGGAGAGAGTGTTGAAGATCAGAGTGACAGGGAGAGAGTGCTGGAGATCAGAGTGACAGGGAGAGAAAGATGGAGATCAGAGTGACAGGGAAAGAGTGTTGGAGATCAGAGTGGCAGGGAGAGAGTGTTGGACATCAGAATGACAGGGAGAGAGAGATGGAGATCAGAGGGACAGGGAGAGAGAGATGGAGATCAGAGTAACAGGGAGAAAGTGATGGAGATCAGAGTGACAGGGAGAGAGTGTTGAATATCAGAGTGACAGGGAGACAGTGCTGGAGATCAGAGTGACAGGGAGAGAAAGATGGAGATCAGAGTGACAGGAAAGAGTGCTTGGAGATCAGTGACAGGTAGAGAGAGATGCGGATCAGAGTGACGGAGAGAGAGTTGGAGCTCAGAGTGACAGGGAGAGAGTGAAGGAGATCAGAGTGAGAGGGAGAGAGAGATGGAGATCAGAGTGACAGGGCGAGAGTGTTGGAGATCACAGTGACAGGTAGAGAGAGACGGAGATCAGAGTGACAGGGAGAGAGAGATGGAAATCAGAGTAACAGGAGAGAGTGTTGGAGATCAGAATGACAGATGGAGAGAGATGGAGTTCAGAGTGACAGGAGAGAGAGATGGAGATCAGAGTGACTGGGAGAGAGTGTTGGAGATCAGAGTCACGGGGAGAGAGTGTTGAGATCAGAGTGACTGGGAGAGAGAGATGGAGATCAGAGTGACAGGAGAGACTGTTAGAGATCAGAGTGGCAGGGAGAGAGTGTTGGACATCAGAATGACAGAGAGAGAGATGGAGATCAGTGGGACAGGGAGAGAGAGATGAAGATCAGAGGGACAGGGAGAGAGAGATGGAGATCAGAGTGACAGGGAGAGAAAGATGGAGATCAGAGTAACAGCGAAATAGTGTTGGAGATCAGAGTGACAAGGAGAGAGTGCTGGAGATCAGAGTGACAGGGAGAGAAAGATGGAGATCAGAGTGACAGGGAAAGAGTGTTGGAGATCAGTGACAGGGAGAGAGAGATGGAGATCAGAGTGACGGAGAGAGAGTTGAGATCAGAGTGACAGGGAGAGAGAGATGGAGATCAGAGTGATGGAGAGAGAGATGGAGATCAGAGTGACAGGGTGAGAGATGGAGATCAGATTGACAGGGAGAGAGATGGAAATCAGAGTAACAGGGAGAGAGTGTTGGAGATCAGAGTCACAGAGTGTTGGAGATCAGAGTGAGAGGGAGAGAGAGATGGAGATCAGAGTGACAGGGGGAGAGAGATGGAGATCGGAGTGACGGGAGAAAGTGTTGGAGATCAGAGTGACAGGGAGAAAGTGTTGGAGAACAGAGTGACAGGAAGAGAATGTTGGAGATCAGAGGGACAGGGCGAAAGTGTTGGAGATCAGAGTGACAGGGAGAGAGTGTTGAAGATCAGAGTGACAGGGAGAGAGTGTTGGAGATCACAGTGACAGGTAGAGAGAGACGGAGATCAGAGTAACAGGGAGAAAGTGAAGGAGATCAGAGTGACAGGGAGAGAGAGATGGAGATCAGAGGGACAGGGAGAGAGAGATGGAGATCAGAGTAACAGGGAGAAAGTGATGGAGATCAGAGTGACAGGGAGAGAGTGTTGAAGATCAGAGTGACAGGGAGAGAGTGCTGGAGATCAGAGTGACAGGGAGAGAAAGATGGAGATCAGAGTGACAGGGAGAGAGAGATGGAAATCAGAGTAACAGGGAGAGAGTGTTGGAGATCAGAATGACAGATGGAGAGAGATGGAGTTCAGAGTGACATGGAGAGAGAGATGGAGATCAGAGTGACAGGGAGAGAGTGTTGGAGATCAGAGTTACGGGGAGAGAGTGTTGGAGATCAGAGTGACTGGGAGAGAGAGATGGAGATCAGAGTGACAGGGAGAGACTGTTAGAGATCAGAGTGGCAGGGAGAGAGTGTTGGACATCAGAATGACAGGGAGAGAGAGATGGAGATCAGAGGGACAGGGAGAGAGAGATGGAGATCAGAGTGACAGGGTGAGACTGTTGGAGATCAGAGTGACAGGGAGAGAGTGTTCAAGATCAGAGTGACAGAGAGAGAGTGTTGGAGATCACAGTGACAGAGAGAGGGTGTTGGATATCAGAGTGACAGGGAGAGAGTGTTGGAGATCAGAGTCATGAGGAGAGAGTGTTGGAGATCAGAGTGACTGCGAGAGAGAGATGGAGATCAGAGAGACAGGGAGAGAGTGTTGGACATCAGAGTGACAGGGAGAGAGAGATGGAGATCAGTGGGACAGGGAGAGAGAGATGAAGATCAGAGGGACAGGGAGAGAGAGATGGAGATCAGAGTAACAGGGAGAAAGTGATGGAGATCAGAGTGACAGGGAGAGAGTTTTGAAGATCAGAGTGACAGGGAGAGAGTGCTGGAGATCAGAGTGACAGGGAGAGAGTGTTGAAGATCAGAGTGACAGGGAGAGAGTGCTGGAGATCAGAATGACAGGGAGAGGAAGATGGAGATCAGAGTGACAGGGAAAGAGTGTTGGAGATCAGAGTGACAGGGAGAGAGTGCTGGAGATCAGAGTGACAGGGAGAAAAAGATGGAGATCAGAGTGACAGGGAAAGAGTGTTGGAGATCAGTGACAGGGAGAGAGAGATGGGGATCAGAGTGACGGAGAGAGAGTTGGAGCTCAGAGTGACAGGGAGAGAGTGAAGGAGATCAGAGTGACAGGGAGAAAGAGATGGAGATCAGAGTGACAGGGAGAGAGAGATGGAGATCAGAGTGACAGGGAGAGAGAGATGGAGATCAGAGTGATGGAGAGAGAGATGGAGATCAGAGTGACAGGGAGAAAGATGGAGATCAGAGTGACAGGGAGAGAGATGGAAATCAGAGTAACAGGGATAGAGTGTTGGATATCAGAGTGACGGGGAGAGAGTGTTGGAGATCAGAGTGACTGGGAGAGAGAGATGGAGATCAGAGTGACAGGGAGAGAGAGATGGAGATCAGAGTAACAGGGAGAAAGTGAAGGAGATCAGAGTGACAGGGAGAGAGAGATGGAGATCAGAGGGACAGGGAGAGAGAGATGGAGATCAGAGTAACAGGGAGAAAGTGATGGAGATCAGAGTGACAGGGAGAGAGTGTTGAAGATCAGAGTGACAGGGAGAGAGTGCTGGAGATCAGAGTGACAGGGAGAGAAAGATGGAGATCAGTGTGACAGGGAGAGAGAGATGGAAATCAGAATAACAGGGACAGAGTGTTGGAGATCAGAATGACAGATGGCGAGAGATGGAGTTCAGAGTGACAGGGAGAGAGAGATGGAGATCAGAGTGTCTGGGAGAGAGTGTTGGAGATCAGAGTCACGAGGAGAGAGTCTTGGAGATCAGAGTGACTGGGAGAGAGAGATGGAGATCAGAGTGACAGGGAGAGACTGTTAGAGATCTGAGTGGCAGGGAGAGAGTGTTGGACATTAGAATGACAGGGAGAGAGAGATGGAGATCAGAGGGACATGGAGAGAGAGATGGAGATCAGAGGGACAGGGAGAGAGTGTTGAAGATCAGAGTGACAGGGAGAGAGTGCTGGAGATCAGAGTGACAGGGAGAGAAAGATGGAGATCAGAGTGACAGGGAAAGAGTGTTGGAGATCAGAGTGGCAGGGAGAGAGTGTTGGACATCAGAATGACAGGGAGAGAGAGATGGAGATCAGAGGGACAGGGAGAGAGAGATGGAGATCAGAGTAACAGGGAGAAAGTGATGAAGATCAGAGTGACAGGGAGAGAGTGTTCAAGATCAGAGTGACAGGGAGAGACAGATGGAGATCAGAGTGACAGGGAGAGACTGTTAGGGATCAGAGTGGCAGGGAGAGAGTGTTGGACATCAGAATGACAGGGAGAGAGAGATGGAGATCAGAGAGACAGGGAGAGAGTGTTGGACATCAGAGTGACAGGGAGAGAGAGATGGAGATCAGTGGGACAGGGAGAGAGAGATGAAGATCAGAGGGACAGGGAGAGAGAGATGGAGATCAGAGTAACAGGGAGAAAGTGATGGAGATCAGAGTGACAGGGAGAGAGTGTTGAAGATCAGAGTGACAGGGAGAGGAAGATGGAGATCAGAGTGACAGGGAAAGAGTGTTGGAGATCAGAGTGACAGGGAGAGAGTGCTGGAGATCAGAGTGACAGGGAGAAAAAGATGGAGATCAGAGTGACAGGGAAAGCGTGTTGGAGATCAGTGACAGGGAGAGAGTGTTGAAGATCAGAGTGACAGGGAGAGGAAGATGGAGATCAGAGTGACAGGGAAAGAGTGTTGGAGATCAGAGTGACAGGGAGAGAGTGCTGGAGATCAGAGTGACAGGGAGAAAGAGATGGAGATCAGAGTGACAGGGAGAGAGAGATGGAGATCAGAGTGACAGGGAGAGAGAGATGGAGATCAGTGATGGAGAGAGAGATGGAGATCAGAGTGACAAGGAGAAAGATGGAGATCAGAGTGACAGGGAGAGAGATGGAAATCAGAGTAACAGGGATAGAGTGTTGGAGATCAGAGTGACGGGGAGAGAGTGTTGGAGATCAGAGTGACTGGGAGAGAGAGATGGAGATCAGAGTGACAGGGAGAGAGAGATGGAGATCAGAGTAACAGGGAGAAAGTGAAGGAGATCAGAGTGACAGGGAGAGAGAGATGGAGATCAGAGTGACAGGGAGAGACTGTTAGAGATCAGAGTGGCAGGGAGAGAGTGTTGGACATCAGAATGACAGGGAGAGAGAGATGGAGATCAGAGGGACAGGGAGAGAGAGATGGAGATCAGAGGGACAGGGAGAGAGTGTTGAAGATCAGAGTGACAGGGAGAGATTGCTGGAGATCAGAGTGACAGGGAGAGAAAGATGGAGATCAGAGTGACAGGGAAAGAGTGTTGGAGATCAGAGTGGCAGGGAGAGAGTGTTGGACATCAGAATGACAGGGAGAGAGAGATGGAGATCAGAGGGACAGGGAGAGAGAGATGGAGATCAGAGTGACTGGGAGAGAGTGTTGGAGATCAGAGTCACGGGGAGAGAGTGTTGGAGATCAGAGTGACTGGGAGAGAGAGATGGAGATCAGAGTGACAGGGAGAGACTGTTAGAGATCAGAGTGGCAGGGAGAGAGTGTTGGACATCAGAATGACAGAGAGAGAGAGCTGGAGATCAGTGGGACAGGGAGAGAGAGATGAAGATCAGAGGGACAGGGAGAGAGAGATGGAGATCAGAGTGACAGGGAGAGAAAGATGGAGATCAGAGTAACAGCGAAATAGTGTTGGAGATCAGAGTGACAAGGAGAGAGTGCTGGAGATCAGAGTGACAGGGAGAGAAAGATGGAGATCAGAGTGACAGGGAAAGAGTGTTGGAGATCAGTGACAGGGAGAGAGAGATGGAGATCAGAGTGACGGAGAGAGAGTTGGAGATCAGAGTGACAGGGAGAGAGAGATGGAGATCAGAGTGATGGAGAGAGAGATGGAGATCAGAGTGACAGGGTGAGAGATGGAGATCAGATTGACAGGGAGAGAGATGGAAATCAGAGTAACAGGGAGAGAGTGTTGGAGATCAGAGTCACAGAGTGTTGGAGATCAGAGTGACTGGGAGAGAGAGATGGAGATCAGAGTGACAGGGAGAGAGAGATGGAGATCAGAGTAACAGGGAGAAAGTGAAGGAGATCAGAGTGACTGGGAGAGAGAGATGGAGATCAGAGGGACAGGGAGAGAGAGATGGAGAACAGAGTAACAGGGAGAAAGTGATGGAGATCAGAGTGACAGGGAGAGAGTGTTGAAGATCAGAGTGACAGGGAGAGAGTGCTGGAGATCAGAGTGACAGGGAGAGAAAGATGGAGATCAGAGTGACAGGGAAAGAGTGTTGGAGATCAGTGACAGGTAGAGAGAGATGCGGATCAGAGTGACGGAGAGATTTGGAGCTCAGAGTGACAGGGAGAGAGTGAAGGAGATCAGAGTGAGAGGGAGAGAGAGATGGAGATCAGAGTGACAGGGAGAGAGAGATGGAGATCGGAGTGACGGGGAGAAAGTGTTGGAGATCAGAGTGACAGGGAGAAAGTGTTGGAGAACAGAGTGACAGGAAGAGAATGTTGGAGATCAGAGGGACAGGGCGAAAGTGTTGGAGATCAGAGTGACAGGGAGAGAGTGTTGAAGATCAGAGTGACAGGGAGAGAGTGTTGGAGATCACAGTGACAGGTAGAGAGTGACGGAGATCAGAGTAACAGGGAGAAAGTGAAGGAGATCAGAGTGACAGGGAGAGAGAGATGGAGATCAGAGGGACAGGGAGAGAGAGATGGAGATCAGAGTAACAGGGAGAAAGTGATGGAGATCAGAGTGACAGGGAGAGAGTGTTGAAGATCAGAGTGACAGGGAGAGAGTGCTGGAGATCAGAGTGACAGGGAGAGAAAGATGGAGATCAGAGTGACAGGGAGAGAGAGATGGAAATCAGAGTAACAGGGAGAGAGTGTTGGAGATCAGAATGACAGATGGAGAGAGATGGAGTTCAGAGTGACATGGAGAGAGAGATGGAGATCAGAGTGACAGGGAGAGAGTGTTGGAGATCAGAGGGACAGGGCGAAAGTGTTGGAGATCAGAGTGACAGGGAGAGAGTGTTGAAGATCAGAGTGACAGGGAGAGAGTGTTGGAGATCACAGTAACAGGTAAAGAGAGACGGAGATCAGATTGACAGGGAGAGAGAGATGGAAATCAGAGTAACAGGGAGAGAGTGTTGGAGATCAGTATGACAGATGGAGAGAGATGGAGTTCAGAGTGACAGGGAGAGAGAGATGGAGATCAGAGTCACGGGGAGAGAGTGTTGGAGATCAGAGTGACTGGGAGAGAAAAATGGAGATCAGAGTGACAGGGAGAGACTGTTAGAGATCAGAGTGGCAGGGAGAGAGTGTTGGACATCAGAATGACAGGGAGAGAGAGATGGAGATCAGAGGGACAGGGAGAGAGAGATGGAGATCAGAGGGACAGGGAGAGAGTGTTGAAGATCAGAGTGACAGGGAGAGAGTGCTGGAGATCAGAGTGACAGGGAGAGAAAGATGGAGATCAGAGTGACAGGGAAAGAGTGTTGGAGATCAGAGTGGCAGGGAGAGAGTGTTGGACATCAGAATGACAGGGAGAGAGAGATGGAGATCAGAGGGACAGGGAGAGAGAGATGGAGATCAGAGTAACAGGGAGAAAGTGATGGAGATCAGAGTGACAGGGAGAGAGTGTTGAATATCAGAGTGACAGGGAGACAGTGCTGGAGATCAGAGTGACAGGGAGAGAAAGATGGAGATCAGAGTGACAGGGAAAGAGTGTTGGAGATCAGTGACAGGTAGAGAGAGATGCGGATCAGAGTGACGGAGAGAGAGTTGGAGCTCAGAGTGACAGGGAGAGAGTGAAGGAGATCAGAGTGAGAGGGAGAGAGAGATGGAGATCAGAGTGACAGGGCGAGAGTGTTGGAGATCACAGTGACAGGTAGAGAGAGACGGAGATCAGAGTGACAGGGAGAGAGAGATGGAAATCAGAGTAACAGGGAGAGAGTGTTGGAGATCAGAATGACAGATGGAGAGAGATGGAGTTCAGAGTGACAGGGAGAGAGAGATGGAGATCAGAGTGACTGGGAGAGAGTGTTGGAGATCAGAGTCACGGGGAGAGAGTGTTGGAGATCAGAGTGACTGGGAGAGAGAGATGGAGATCAGAGTGACAGGGAGAGACTGTTAGAGATCAGAGTGGCAGGGAGAGAGTGTTGGACATCAGAATGACAGAGAGAGAGATGGAGATCAGTGGGACAGGGAGAGAGAGATGAAGATCAGAGGGACAGGGAGAGAGAGATGGAGATCAGAGTGACAGGGAGAGAAAGATGGAGATCAGAGTAACAGCGAAATAGTGTTGGAGATCAGAGTGACAAGGAGAGAGTGCTGGAGATCAGAGTGACAGGGAGAGAAAGATGGAGATCAGAGTGACAGGGAAAGAGTGTTGGAGATCAGTGACAGGGAGAGAGAGATGGAGATCAGAGTGACGGAGAGAGAGTTGGAGATCAGAGTGACAGGGAGAGAGAGATGGAGATCAGAGTGATGGAGAGAGAGATGGAGATCAGAGTGACAGGGTGAGAGATGGAGATCAGATTGACAGGGAGAGAGATGGAAATCAGAGTAACAGGGAGAGAGTGTTGGAGATCAGAGTCACAGAGTGTTGGAGATCAGAGTGACTGGGAGAGAGAGATGGAGATCAGAGTGACAGGGAGAGAGAGATGGAGATCAGAGTAACAGGGAGAAAGTGAAGGAGATCAGAGTGACTGGGAGAGAGAGATGGAGATCAGAGGGACAGGGAGAGAGAGATGGAGAACAGAGTAACAGGGAGAAAGTGATGGAGATCAGAGTGACAGGGAGAGAGTGTTGAAGATCAGAGTGACAGGGAGAGAGTGCTGGAGATCAGAGTGACAGGGAGAGAAAGATGGAGATCAGAGTGACAGGGAAAGAGTGTTGGAGATCAGTGACAGGTAGAGAGAGATGCGGATCAGAGTGACGGAGAGATTTGGAGCTCAGAGTGACAGGGAGAGAGTGAAGGAGATCAGAGTGAGAGGGAGAGAGAGATGGAGATCAGAGTGACAGGGGGAGAGAGATGGAGATCGGAGTGACGGGGAGAAAGTGTTGGAGATCAGAGTGACAGGGAGAAAGTGTTGGAGAACAGAGTGACAGGAAGAGAATGTTGGAGATCAGAGGGACAGGGCGAAAGTGTTGGAGATCAGAGTGACAGGGAGAGAGTGTTGAAGATCAGAGTGACAGGGAGAGAGTGTTGGAGATCACAGTGACAGGTAGAGAGAGACGGAGATCAGAGTAACAGGGAGAAAGTGAAGGAGATCAGAGTGACAGGGAGAGAGAGATGGAGATCAGAGGGACAGGGAGAGAGAGATGGAGATCAGAGTAACAGGGAGAAAGTGATGGAGATCAGAGTGACAGGGAGAGAGTGTTGAAGATCAGAGTGACAGGGAGAGAGTGCTGGAGATCAGAGTGACAGGGAGAGAAAGATGGAGATCAGAGTGACAGGGAGAGAGAGATGGAAATCAGAGTAACAGGGAGAGAGTGTTGGAGATCAGAATGACAGATGGAGAGAGATGGAGTTCAGAGTGACATGGAGAGAGAGATGGAGATCAGAGTGACAGGGAGAGAGTGTTGGAGATCAGAGTTACGGGGAGAGAGTGTTGGAGATCAGAGTGACTGGGAGAGAGAGATGGAGATCAGAGTGACAGGGAGAGACTGTTAGAGATCAGAGTGGCAGGGAGAGAGTGTTGGACATCAGAATGACAGGGAGAGAGAGATGGAGATCAGAGGGACAGGGAGAGAGAGATGGAGATCAGAGTGACAGGGTGAGACTGTTGGAGATCAGAGTGACAGGGAGAGAGTGTTCAAGATCAGAGTGACAGAGAGAGAGTGTTGGAGATCACAGTGACAGAGAGAGGGTGTTGGATATCAGAGTGACAGGGAGAGAGTGTTGGAGATCAGAGTCATGAGGAGAGAGTGTTGGAGATCAGAGTGACTGCGAGAGAGAGATGGAGATCAGAGAGACAGGGAGAGAGTGTTGGACATCAGAGTGACAGGGAGAGAGAGATGGAGATCAGTGGGACAGGGAGAGAGAGATGAAGATCAGAGGGACAGGGAGAGAGAGATGGAGATCAGAGTAACAGGGAGAAAGTGATGGAGATCAGAGTGACAGGGAGAGAGTTTTGAAGATCAGAGTGACAGGGAGAGAGTGCTGGAGATCAGAGTGACAGGGAGAGAGTGTGAAGATCAGAGTGACAGGGAGAGAGTGCTGGAGATCAGAATGACAGGGAGAGGAAGATGGAGATCAGAGTGACAGGGAAAGAGTGTTGGAGATCAGAGTGACAGGGAGAGAGTGCTGGAGATCAGAGTGACAGGGAGAAAAAGATGGAGATCAGAGTGACAGGGAAAGAGTGTTGGAGATCAGTGACAGGGAGAGAGAGATGGGGATCAGAGTGACGGAGAGAGAGTTGGAGCTCAGAGTGACAGGGAGAGAGTGAAGGAGATCAGAGTGACAGGGAGAAAGAGATGGAGATCAGAGTGACAGGGAGAGAGAGATGGAGATCAGAGTGACAGGGAGAGAGAGATGGAGATCAGAGTGATGGAGAGAGAGATGGAGATCAGAGTGACAGGGAGAAAGATGGAGATCAGAGTGACAGGGAGAGAGATGGAAATCAGAGTAACAGGGATAGAGTGTTGGATATCAGAGTGACGGGGAGAGAGTGTTGGAGATCAGAGTGACTGGGAGAGAGAGATGGAGATCAGAGTGACAGGGAGAGAGAGATGGAGATCAGAGTAACAGGGAGAAAGTGAAGGAGATCAGAGTGACAGGGAGAGAGAGATGGAGATCAGAGGGACAGGGAGAGAGAGATGGAGATCAGAGTAACAGGGAGAAAGTGATGGAGATCAGAGTGACAGGGAGAGAGTGTTGAAGATCAGAGTGACAGGGAGAGAGTGCTGGAGATCAGAGTGACAGGGAGAGAAAGATGGAGATCAGTGTGACAGGGAGAGAGAGATGGAAATCAGAATAACAGGGACAGAGTGTTGGAGATCAGAATGACAGATGGCGAGAGATGGAGTTCAGAGTGACAGGGAGAGAGAGATGGAGATCAGAGTGTCTGGGAGAGAGTGTTGGAGATCAGAGTCACGAGGAGAGAGTCTTGGAGATCAGAGTGACTGGGAGAGAGAGATGGAGATCAGAGTGACAGGGAGAGACTGTTAGAGATCTGAGTGGCAGGGAGAGAGTGTTGGACATTAGAATGACAGGGAGAGAGAGATGGAGATCAGAGGGACATGGAGAGAGAGATGGAGATCAGAGGGACAGGGAGAGAGTGTTGAAGATCAGAGTGACAGGGAGAGAGTGCTGGAGATCAGAGTGACAGGGAGAGAAAGATGGAGATCAGAGTGACAGGGAAAGAGTGTTGGAGATCAGAGTGGCAGGGAGAGAGTGTTGGACATCAGAATGACAGGGAGAGAGAGATGGAGATCAGAGGGACAGGGAGAGAGAGATGGAGATCAGAGTAACAGGGAGAAAGTGATGAAGATCAGAGTGACAGGGAGAGAGTGTTCAAGATCAGAGTGACAGGGAGAGACAGATGGAGATCAGAGTGACAGGGAGAGACTGTTAGGGATCAGAGTGGCAGGGAGAGAGTGTTGGACATCAGAATGACAGGGAGAGAGAGATGGAGATCAGAGAGACAGGGAGAGAGTGTTGGACATCAGAGTGACAGGGAGAGAGAGATGGAGATCAGTGGGACAGGGAGAGAGAGATGAAGATCAGAGGGACAGGGAGAGAGAGATGGAGATCAGAGTAACAGGGAGAAAGTGATGGAGATCAGAGTGACAGGGAGAGAGTGTTGAAGATCAGAGTGACAGGGAGAGGAAGATGGAGATCAGAGTGACAGGGAAAGAGTGTTGGAGATCAGAGTGACAGGGAGAGAGTGCTGGAGATCAGAGTGACAGGGAGAAAAAGATGGAGATCAGAGTGACAGGGAAAGCGTGTTGGAGATCAGTGACAGGGAGAGAGTGTTGAAGATCAGAGTGACAGGGAGAGGAAGATGGAGATCAGAGTGACAGGGAAAGAGTGTTGGAGATCAGAGTGACAGGGAGAGAGTGCTGGAGATCAGAGTGACAGGGAGAAAGAGATGGAGATCAGAGTGACAGGGAGAGAGAGATGGAGATCAGAGTGACAGGGAGAGAGAGATGGAGATCAGTGATGGAGAGAGAGATGGAGATCAGAGTGACAAGGAGAAAGATGGAGATCAGAGTGACAGGGAGAGAGATGGAAATCAGAGTAACAGGGATAGAGTGTTGGAGATCAGAGTGACGGGGAGAGAGTGTTGGAGATCAGAGTGACTGGGAGAGAGAGATGGAGATCAGAGTGACAGGGAGAGAGAGATGGAGATCAGAGTAACAGGGAGAAAGTGAAGGAGATCAGAGTGACAGGGAGAGAGAGATGGAGATCAGAGTGACAGGGAGAGACTGTTAGAGATCAGAGTGGCAGGGAGAGAGTGTTGGACATCAGAATGACAGGGAGAGAGAGATGGAGATCAGAGGGACAGGGAGAGAGAGATGGAGATCAGAGGGACAGGGAGAGAGTGTTGAAGATCAGAGTGACAGGGAGAGATTGCTGGAGATCAGAGTGACAGGGAGAGAAAGATGGAGATCAGAGTGACAGGGAAAGAGTGTTGGAGATCAGAGTGGCAGGGAGAGAGTGTTGGACATCAGAATGACAGGGAGAGAGAGATGGAGATCAGAGGGACAGGGAGAGAGAGATGGAGATCAGAGTGACAGGGTGAGACTGTTGGAGATCAGAGTGACAGGGAGAGAGTGTTCAAGATCAGAGTGACAGAGAGAGAGTGTTGGAGATCACAGTGACAGGTAGAGAGAGACGGAGATCAGAGTGACAGGGAAAGTGTGATGGACCTCAGAGTGACAGGGAGAGAGTGTTAGAGATCAGAGTCATGGGGAGAGAGTGTTGGAGATCAGAGTGACAGAGAGAGGGTGTTGGATATCAGAGTGACAGGGAGAGAGTGTTGGAGATCAGAGTCATGAGGAGAGAGTGTTGGAGATCAGAGTGACTGCGAGAGAGAGATGGAGATCAGAGAGACAGGGAGAGAGTGTTGGACATCAGAGTGACAGGGAGAGAGAGATGGAGATCAGTGGGACAGGGAGAGAGAGATGAAGATCAGAGGGACAGGGAGAGAGAGATGAAGATCAGAGGGACAGGGAGAAAGTGATGGAGATCAGAGTGACAGGGAGAGAGTGTTGAAGATCAGAGTGACAGGGAGAGAGTGCTGGAGATCAGAGTGACAGGGAGAGAGTGTTGAAGATCAGAGTGACAGGGAGAGAGTGCTGGAGATCAGAGTGACAGGGAGAGGAAGATGGAGATCAGAGTGACAGGGAGAGAGAGATGGGGATCAGAGTGACGGAGAGAGAGTTGGAGCTCAGAGTGACAGGGAGAGAGTGAAGGAGATCAGAGTGACAGGGAGAAAGAGATGGAGATCAGAGTGACAGGGAGAGAGAGATGGAGATCAGAGTGACAGGGAGAGAGAGATGGAGATCAGAGTGATGGAGAGAGAGATGGAGATCAGAGTGACAGGGAGAAAGATGGAGATCAGAGTGACAGGGAGAGAGATGGAAATCAGAGTAACAGGGATAGAGTGTTGGATATCAGAGTGACGGGGAGAGAGTGTTGGAGATCAGAGTGACTGGGAGAGAGAGATGGAGATCAGAGTGACAGGGAGAGAGAGATGGAGATCAGAGTAACAGGGAGAAAGTGAAGGAGATCAGAGTGACAGGGAGAGAGAGATGGAGATCAGAGGGACAGGGAGAGAGAGATGGAGATCAGAGTAACAGGGAGAGAAAGATGGAGATCAGTGTGACAGGGTGAGAGAGATGGAAATCAGAATAACAGGGACAGAGTGTTGGAGATCAGAATGACAGATGGCGAGAGATGGAGTTCAGAGTGACAGGGAGAGAGAGATGGAGATCAGAGTGTCTGGGAGAGAGTGTTGGAGATCAGAGTCACGAGGAGAGAGTCTTGGAGATCAGAGTGACTGGGAGAGAGAGATGGAGATCAGAGTGACAGGGAGAGACTGTTAGAGATCTGAGTGGCAGGGAGAGAGTGTTGGACATTAGAATGACAGGGAGAGAGAGATGGAGATCAGAGGGACATGGAGAGAGAGATGGAGATCAGAGGGACAGGGAGAGAGTGTTGAAGATCAGAGTGACAGGGAGAGAGTGCTGGAGATCAGAGTGACAGGGAGAGAAAGATGGAGATCAGAGTGACAGGGAAAGAGTGTTGGAGATCAGAGTGGCAGGGAGAGAGTGTTGGACATCAGAATGACAGGGAGAGAGAGATGGAGATCAGAGGGACAGGGAGAGAGAGATGGAGATCAGAGTAACAGGGAGAAAGTGATGAAGATCAGAGTGACAGGGAGAGAGTGTTCAAGATCAGAGTGACAGGGAGAGACAGATGGAGATCAGAGTGACAGGGAGAGACTGTTAGGGATCAGAGTGGCAGGGAGAGAGTGTTGGACATCAGAATGACAGGGAGAGAGAGATGGAGATCAGAGAGACAGGGAGAGAGTGTTGGACATCAGAGTGACAGGGAGAGAGAGATGGAGATCAGTGGGACAGGGAGAGAGAGATGAAGATCAGAGGGACAGGGAGAGAGAGATGGAGATCAGAGTAACAGGGAGAAAGTGATGGAGATCAGAGTGACAGGGAGAGAGTGTTGAAGATCAGAGTGACAGGGAGAGGAAGATGGAGATCAGAGTGACAGGGAAAGAGTGTTGGAGATCAGAGTGACAGGGAGAGAGTGCTGGAGATCAGAGTGACAGGGAGAAAAAGATGGAGATCAGAGTGACAGGGAAAGCGTGTTGGAGATCAGTGACAGGGAGAGAGAGATGGGGATCAGAGTGACGGAGAGAGAGTTGGAGCTCAGAGTGACAGGGAGAGAGTGAAGGAGATCAGAGTGACAGGGAGAAAGAGATGGAGATCAGAGTGACAGGGAGAGAGAGATGGAGATCAGAGTGACAGGGAGAGAGAGATGGAGATCAGTGATGGAGAGAGAGATGGAGATCAGAGTGACAAGGAGAAAGATGGAGATCAGAGTGACAGGGAGAGAGATGGAAATCAGAGTAACAGGGAGAGAGTGTTGGAGATCAGAGTGACGGGGAGAGAGTGTTGGAGATCAGAGTGACTGGGAGAGAGAGATGGAGATCAGAGTGACAGGGAGAGAGAGATGGAGATCAGAGTAACAGGGAGAAAGTGAAGGAGATCAGAGTGACAGGGAGAGAGAGATGGAGATCAGAGGGACAGGGAGAGAGAGATGGAGATCAGAGTAACAGGGAGAAAGTGATGGAGATCAGAGTGACAGGGAAAGAGTGTTGAAGATCAGAGTGACAGGGAGAGAGTGCTGGAGATCAGAGTGACAGGGAGAGAAAGATGGAGATCAGTGTGACAGGGAGAGAGAGATGGAAATCAGAATAACAGGGAGAGAGTGTTGGAGATCAGAATGACAGATGGCGAGAGATGGAGTTCAGAGTGACAGGGAGAGAGAGATGGAGATCAGAGTGTCTGGGAGAGAGTGTTGGAGATCAGAGTCACGAGGAGAGAGTGTTGGAGATCAGAGTGACTGGGAGAGAGAGATGGAGATCAGAGTGACAGGGAGAGACTGTTAGAGATCAGAGTGGCAGGGAGAGAGTGTTGGACATCAGAATGACAGGGAGAGAGAGATGGAGATCAGAGGGACAGGGAGAGAGAGATGGAGATCAGAGGGACAGGGAGAGAGTGTTGAAGATCAGAGTGACAGGGAGAGAGTGCTGGAGATCAGAGTGACAGGGAGAGAAAGATGGAGATCAGAGTGACAGGGAAAGAGTGTTGGAGATCAGAGTGGCAGGGAGAGAGTGTTGGACATCAGAATGACAGGGAGAGAGAGATGGAGATCAGAGGGACAGGGAGAGAGAGATGGAGATCAGAGTAACAGGGAGAAAGTGATGAAGATCAGAGTGACAGGGAGAGAGTGTTCAAGATCAGAGTGACAGGGAGAGACAGATGGAGATCAGAGTGACAGGGCGAGACTGTTAGAGATCAGAGTGGCAGGGAGAGAGTGTTGGACATCAGAATGACAGGGAGAGAGAGATGGAGATCCGAGGGACAGGGAGAGAGAGATGGAGATCAGAGGGACAGGGAGAGAGTGTTGAAGATCAGAGTGACAGGGAGAGAGTGCTGGAGATCAGAGTGACAGGGAGAGAAAGATGGAGATCAGTGTGACAGGGTGAGAGAGATGGAAATCAGAATAACAGGGACAGAGTGTTGGAGATCAGAATGACAGATGGCGAGAGATGGAGTTCAGAGTGACAGGGAGAGAGAGATGGAGATCAGAGTGTCTGGGAGAGAGTGTTGGAGATCAGAGTCACGAGGAGAGAGTCTTGGAGATCAGAGTGACTGGGAGAGAGAGATGGAGATCAGAGTGACAGGGAGAGACTGTTAGAGATCTGAGTGGCAGGGAGAGAGTGTTGGACATTAGAATGACAGGGAGAGAGAGATGGAGATCAGAGGGACATGGAGAGAGAGATGGAGATCAGAGGGACAGGGAGAGAGTGTTGAAGATCAGAGTGACAGGGAGAGAGTGCTGGAGATCAGAGTGACAGGGAGAGAAAGATGGAGATCAGAGTGACAGGGAAAGAGTGTTGGAGATCAGAGTGGCAGGGAGAGAGTGTTGGACATCAGAATGACAGGGAGAGAGAGATGGAGATCAGAGGGACAGGGAGAGAGAGATGGAGATCAGAGTAACAGGGAGAAAGTGATGAAGATCAGAGTGACAGGGAGAGAGTGTTCAAGATCAGAGTGACAGGGAGAGACAGATGGAGATCAGAGTGACAGGGAGAGACTGTTAGGGATCAGAGTGGCAGGGAGAGAGTGTTGGACATCAGAATGACAGGGAGAGAGAGATGGAGATCAGAGAGACAGGGAGAGAGTGTTGGACATCAGAGTGACAGGGAGAGAGAGATGGAGATCAGTGGGACAGGGAGAGAGAGATGAAGATCAGAGGGACAGGGAGAGAGAGATGGAGATCAGAGTAACAGGGAGAAAGTGATGGAGATCAGAGTGACAGGGAGAGAGTGTTGAAGATCAGAGTGACAGGGAGAGGAAGATGGAGATCAGAGTGACAGGGAAAGAGTGTTGGAGATCAGAGTGACAGGGAGAGAGTGCTGGAGATCAGAGTGACAGGGAGAAAAAGATGGAGATCAGAGTGACAGGGAAAGCGTGTTGGAGATCAGTGACAGGGAGAGAGAGATGGGGATCAGAGTGACGGAGAGAGAGTTGGAGCTCAGAGTGACAGGGAGAGAGTGAAGGAGATCAGAGTGACAGGGAGAAAGAGATGGAGATCAGAGTGACAGGGAGAGAGAGATGGAGATCAGAGTGACAGGGAGAGAGAGATGGAGATCAGTGATGGAGAGAGAGATGGAGATCAGAGTGACAAGGAGAAAGATGGAGATCAGAGTGACAGGGAGAGAGATGGAAATCAGAGTAACAGGGAGAGAGTGTTGGAGATCAGAGTGACGGGGAGAGAGTGTTGGAGATCAGAGTGACTGGGAGAGAGAGATGGAGATCAGAGTGACAGGGAGAGAGAGATGGAGATCAGAGTAACAGGGAGAAAGTGAAGGAGATCAGAGTGACAGGGAGAGAGAGATGGAGATCAGAGGGACAGGGAGAGAGAGATGGAGATCAGAGTAACAGGGAGAAAGTGATGGAGATCAGAGTGACAGGGAAAGAGTGTTGAAGATCAGAGTGACAGGGAGAGAGTGCTGGAGATCAGAGTGACAGGGAGAGAAAGATGGAGATCAGTGTGACAGGGAGAGAGAGATGGAAATCAGAATAACAGGGAGAGAGTGTTGGAGATCAGAATGACAGATGGCGAGAGATGGAGTTCAGAGTGACAGGGAGAGAGAGATGGAGATCAGAGTGTCTGGGAGAGAGTGTTGGAGATCAGAGTCACGAGGAGAGAGTGTTGGAGATCAGAGTGACTGGGAGAGAGAGATGGAGATCAGAGTGACAGGGAGAGACTGTTAGAGATCAGAGTGGCAGGGAGAGAGTGTTGGACATCAGAATGACAGGGAGAGAGAGATGGAGATCAGAGGGACAGGGAGAGAGAGATGGAGATCAGAGGGACAGGGAGAGAGTGTTGAAGATCAGAGTGACAGGGAGAGAGTGCTGGAGATCAGAGTGACAGGGAGAGAAAGATGGAGATCAGAGTGACAGGGAAAGAGTGTTGGAGATCAGAGTGGCAGGGAGAGAGTGTTGGACATCAGAATGACAGGGAGAGAGAGATGGAGATCAGAGGGACAGGGAGAGAGAGATGGAGATCAGAGTAACAGGGAGAAAGTGATGAAGATCAGAGTGACAGGGAGAGAGTGTTCAAGATCAGAGTGACAGGGAGAGACAGATGGAGATCAGAGTGACAGGGAGAGACTGTTAGAGATCAGAGTGGCAGGGAGAGAGTGTTGGACATCAGAATGACAGGGAGAGAGAGATGGAGATCCGAGGGACAGGGAGAGAGAGATGGAGATCAGAGGGACAGGGAGAGAGTGTTGAAGATCAGAGTGACAGGGAGAGAGTGCTGGAGATCAGAGTGACAGGGAGAGAAAGATGGAGATCAGAGTGACAGGGAAAGAGTGTTGGAGATCAGAGTGGCAGGGAGAGAGTGTTCAAGATCAGAGTGACAGAGAGAGAGTGTTGGAGATCACAGTGACAGATAGAGAGAGACGGAGATCAGAGTGACAGGGAAAGTGTGATGGACCTCAGAGTGACAGGGAGAGAGTGTTAGAGATCAGAGTCACGGGGAGAGAGTGTTGGAGATCAGAGTGACAGAGAGAGGGTGTTGGATATCAGAGTGACAGGGAGAGAGTGTTGTAGATCAGAGTCATGAGGAGAGAGTGTTGGAGATCAGAGTGACTGCGAGAGAGAGATGGAGATCAGAGAGACAGGGAGAGAGTGTTGGACATCAGAGTGACAGGGAGAGAGAGATGGAGATCAGTGGGACAGGGAGAGAGAGATGAAGATCAGAGTGACAGGGAGAGAGAGATGGAGATCAGAGTAACAGGGAGAAAGTGATGGAGATCAGAGTGACAGGGAGAGAGTGTTGAAGATCAGAGTGACAGGGAGAGAGTGCTGGAGATCAGAGTGACAGGGTGAGGAAGATGGAGATCAGAGTGACAGGGAAAGAGTGTTGGAGATCAGAGTGACAGGGAGAGAGTGCTGGAGATCAGAGTGACAGGGAGAAAAAGATGGAGATCAGAGTGACAGGGAAAGAGTGTTGGAGATCAGTGAAAGGGAGAGAGAGATGGGGATCAGAGTGACGGAGAGAGAGTTGGAGCTCAGAGTGACAGGGAGAGAGTGAAGGAGATCAGAGTGACAGGGAGAAAGAGATGGAGATCAGAGTGACAGGGAGAGAGAGATGGAGATCAGAGTGACAGGGAGAGAGAGATGGAGATCAGAGTGACAGGGAGAGGGAGATGGAGATCAGTGATGGAGAGAGAGATGGAGATCAGAGTGACAAGGAGAAAGATGGAGATCAGAGTGACAGGGAGAGAGATGGAAATCAGAGTAACAGGGAGAGAGTGTTGGAGATCAGAGTGACGGGGAGAGAGTGTTGGAGATCAGAGTGACTGGGAGAGAGAGATGGAGATCAGAGTGACAGGGAGAGAGAGATGGAGATCAGAGTGGCAGGGAGAAAGTGAAGGAGATCAGAGTGACAGGGAGAGAGAGATGGAGATCAGAGGGACAGGGAGAGAGATATGGAGATCAGAGGGACAGGGAGAGAGTGTTGAAGATCAGAGTGACAGGGAGAGAGTGCTGGAGATCAGAGTGACAGGGAGAGAAAGATGGAGATCAGAGTGACAGGGAAAGAGTGTTGGAGATCAGAGTGGCAGGGAGAGAGTGTTGGACATCAGAATGACAGGGAGAGAGAGATGGAGATCAGAGGGACAGGGAGAGAGAGATGGAGATCAGTGACAGGGAGAGAGAGATGGGGATCAGAGTGACGGAGAGAGAGTTGGAGCTCAGAGTGACAGGGAGAGAGTGAAGGAGATCAGAGTGACAGGGAGAAAGAAATGGAGATCAGAGTGACAGGGAGAGAGAGATGGAGATCAGAGTGACAGGGAGAGAGAGATGGACATCAGTGATGGAGAGAGAGATGGAGATCAGAGTGACAGGGAGAGAGAGATGGAGATCAGAGTAACAGGGAGAAAGTGAAGGAGATCAGAGTGACAGAGAGAGAGAGATGGAGATCAGAGGGACAGGGAGAGAGAGATGGAGATCAGAGTAACAGGGAGAAAGTGATGGAGATCAGAGTGACAGGGAAAGAGTGTTGAAGATCAGAGTGACAGGGAGAGAGTGCAGGAGATCAGAGTGACAGGGAGAGAAAGATGGAGATCAGTGTGACAGGGAGAGAGAGATGGAAATCAGAATAACAGGGAGAGAGTGTTGGAGATCAGAATGACAGATGGCGAGAGATGGAGTTCAGAGTGACAGGGAGAGAGAGATGGAGATCAGAGTGTCTGGGAGAGAGTGTTGGAGATCAGAGTCACGAGGAGAGAGTGTTGGAGATCAGAGTGACTGGGAGAGAGAGATGGAGATCAGAGTGACAGGGAGAGACTGTTAGAGATCAGAGTGGCAGGGAGAGAGTGCTGGACATCAGAATGACAGGGAGAGAGAGATGGAGATCAGAGGGACAGGGAGAGAGAGATGGAGATCAGAGGAACAGGGAGAGAGTGTTGAAGATCTGAGTGACAAGGAGAGAGTGCTGGAGATCAGAGTGACAGGGAGAGAAAGATGGAGTTCAGAGTGACAGGGAAAGAGTGTTGGAGATCAGAGTGGCAGGGAGAGAGTGTTGTACATCAGAATGACAGGGAGAGAGAGATGGAGATCAGAGGGACAGGGAGAGAGAGATGGAGATCAGAGTAACAGGGAGAAAGTGATGAAGATCAGAGTGACAGGGAGAGAGTGTTCAAGATCAGAGTGACAGGGAGAGACAGATGGAGATCAGAGTGACAGGGAGAGACTGTTAGAGATCAGAGTGGCAGGGAGAGAGTGTTGGACATCAGAATGACAGGGAGAGAGAGATGGAGATCAGAGGGACAGGGAGAGAGAGATGGAGATCAGAGTGACAGGGAAAGAGTGTTGGAGATCAGAGTGGCAGGGAGAGAGTGTTGGACATCAGAATGACAGGGAGAGAGAGATGGAGATCAGAGGGACAGGGAGAGAGAGATGGAGATCAGAGTGACAGGGTGAGACTGTTGGAGATCAGAGTGACAGGGAGAGAGTGTTCAAGATCAGAGTGACAGAGAGAGAGTGTTGGAGATCACAGTGACAGATAGAGAGAGACGGAGATCAGAGTGACAGGGAAAGTGTGATGGACCTCAGAGTGACAGGGAGAGACTGTTAGAGATCAGAGTCACGGGGAGAGAGTGTTGGAGATCAGAGTGACAGAGAGAGGGTGTTGCATATCAGAGTGACAGGGAGAGAGTGTTGGAGATCAGAGTCATGAGGAGAGAGTGTTGGAGATCAGAGTGACTGCGAGAGAGAGATGGAGATCAGAGAGACAGGGAGAGAGTGTTGGACATCAGAGTGACAGGGAGAGAGAGATGGAGATCAGTGGGACAGGGAGAGAGAGATGAAGATCAGAGGGACAGGGAGAGAGAGATGGAGATCAGAGTAACAGGGAGAAAGTGATGGAGATCAGAGTGACAGGGAGAGAGCGTTGAAGATCAGAGTGACAGGGAGAGAGAGATGGAGATCAGAGTAACAGGGAGAAAGTGATGAAGATCAGAGTGACAGGGAGAGAGTGTTCAAGATCAGAGTGACAGGGAGAGACAGATGGAGATCAGAGTGACAGGGAGAGACTGTTAGAGATCAGAGTGGCAGGGAGAGAGTGTTGGACATCAGAATGACAGGGAGAGAGAGATGGAGATCCGAGGGACAGGGAGAGAGAGATGGAGATCAGAGGGACAGGGAGAGAGTGTTGAAGATCAGAGTGACAGGGAGAGAGTGCTGGAGATCAGAGTGACAGGGAGAGAAAGATGGAGATCAGAGTGACAGGGAAAGAGTGTTGGAGATCAGAGTGGCAGGGAGAGAGTGTTCAAGATCAGAGTGACAGAGAGAGAGTGTTGGAGATCACAGTGACAGATAGAGAGAGACGGAGATCAGAGTGACAGGGAAAGTGTGATGGACCTCAGAGTGACAGGAGAGAGTGTTAGAGATCAGAGTCACGGGGAGAGAGTGTTGGAGATCAGAGTGACAGAGAGAGGGTGTTGGATATCAGAGTGACAGGGAGAGAGTGTTGGAGATCAGAGTCATGAGGAGAGAGTGTTGGAGATCAGAGTGACTGCGAGAGAGAGATGGAGATCAGAGAG
This sequence comes from Mobula birostris, assembly GCF_030028105.1. Lineage (NCBI taxonomy): Eukaryota > Metazoa > Chordata > Chondrichthyes > Myliobatiformes > Myliobatidae > Mobula > Mobula birostris. The sequence goes on from NW_027275390.1 coordinate 48,277, forward strand.
ACAGGGAGAGAGTGTTGGACATCAGAGTGACAGGGAGAGAGAGATGGAGATCAGTGGGACAGGGAGAGAGAGATGAAGATCAGAGTGACAGGGAGAGAGAGATGGAGATCAGAGTAACAGGGAGAAAGTGATGGAGATCAGAGTGACAGGGAGAGAGTGTTGAAGATCAGAGTGACAGGGAGAGAGTGCTGGAGATCAGAGTGACAGGGTGAGGAAGATGGAGATCAGAGTGACAGGGAAAGAGTGTTGGAGATCAGAGTGACAGGGAGAGAGTGCTGGAGATCAGAGTGACAGGGAGAAAAAGATGGAAATCAGAGTGACAGGGAAAGAGTGTTGGAGATCAGTGACAGGGAGAGAGAGATGGGGATCAGAGTGACGGAGAGAGAGTTGGAGCTCAGAGTGACAGGGAGAGAGTGAAGGAGATCAGAGTGACAGGGAGAAAGAGATGGAGATCAGAGTGACAGGGAGAGAGAGATGGAGATCAGAGTGACAGGGAGAGAGAGATGGAGATCAGTGATGGAGAGAGAGATGGAGATCAGAGTGACAAGGAGAAAGATGGAGATCAGAGTGACAGGGAGAGAGATGGAAATCAGAGTAACAGGGAGAGAGTGTTGGAGATCAGAGTGACGGGGAGAGAGTGTTGGAGATCAGAGTGACTGGGAGAGAGAGATGGAGATCAGAGTGACAGGGAGAGAGAGATGGAGATCAGAGTAACAGGGAGAAAGTGAAGGAGATCAGAGTGACAGAGAGAGAGAGATGGAGATCAGAGGGACAGGGAGAGAGAGATGGAGATCAGAGTAACAGGGAGAAAGTGATGGAGATCAGAGTGACAGGGAAAGAGTGTTGAAGATCAGAGTGACAGGGAGAGAGTGCTGGAGATCAGAGTGACAGGGAGAGAAAGATGGAGATCAGTGTGACAGGGAGAGAGAGATGGAAATCAGAATAACAGGGAGAGAGTGTTGGAGATCAGAATGACAGATGGCGAGAGATGGAGTTCAGAGTGACAGGGAGAGAGAGACGGAGATCAGAGTGTCTGGGAGAGAGTGTTGGAGATCAGAGTCACGAGGAGAGAGTCTTGGAGATCAGAGTGACTGGGAGAGAGAGATGGAGATCAGAGTGACAGGGAGAGACTGTTAGAGATCAGAGTGGCAGGGAGAGAGTGTTGGACATCAGAATGACAGGGAGAGAGAGATGGAGATCAGAGGGACAGGGAGAGAGAGATGGAGATCAGAGGGACAGGGAGAGAGTGTTGAAGATCAGAGTGACAAGGAGAGAGTGCTGGAGATCAGAGTGACAGGGAGAGAAAGATGGAGATCAGAGTGACAGGGAAAGAGTGTTGGAGATCAGAGTGGCAGGGAGAGAGTGTTGGACATCAGAATGACAGGGAGAGAGAGATGGAGATCAGAGGGACAGGGAGAGAGAGATGGAGATCAGAGTAACAGGGAGAAAGTGATGAAGATCAGAGTGACAGGGAGAGAGTGTTCAAGATCAGAGTGACAGGGAGAGACAGATGGAGATCAGAGTGACAGGGAGAGACTGTTAGAGATCAGAGTGGCAGGGAGAGAGTGTTGGACATCAGAATGACAGGGAGAGAGAGATGGAGATCCGAGGGACAGGGAGAGAGAGATGGAGATCAGAGTGACGGAGAGAGAGTTGGAGCTCAGAGTGACAGGGAGAGAGTGAAGGAGATCAGAGTGACAGGGAGAAAGAGATGGAGATCAGAGTGACAGGGAGAGAGAGATGGAGATCAGAGTGACAGGGAGAGAGAGATGGAGATCAGTGATGGAGAGAGAGATGGAGATCAGAGTGACAAGGAGAAAGATGGAGATCAGAGTGACAGGGAGAGAGATGGAAATCAGAGTAACAGGGAGAGAGTGTTGGAGATCAGAGTGACGGGGAGAGAGTGTTGGAGATCAGAGTGACTGGGAGAGAGAGATGGAGATCAGAGTGACAGGGAGAGAGAGATGGAGATCAGAGTAACAGGGAGAAAGTGAAGGAGATCAGAGTGACAGAGAGAGAGAGATGGAGATCAGAGGGACAGGGAGAGAGAGATGGAGATCAGAGTAACAGGGAGAAAGTGATGGAGATCAGAGTGACAGGGAAAGAGTGTTGAAGATCAGAGTGACAGGGAGAGAGTGCTGGAGATCAGAGTGACAGGGAGAGAAAGATGGAGATCAGTGTGACAGGGAGAGAGAGATGGAAATCAGAATAACAGGGAGAGAGTGTTGGAGATCAGAATGACAGATGGCGAGAGATGGAGTTCAGAGTGACAGGGAGAGAGAGATGGAGATCAGAGTGTCTGGGAGAGAGTGTTGGAGATCAGAGTCACGAGGAGAGAGTGTTGGAGATCAGAGTGACTGGGAGAGAGAGATGGAGATCAGAGTGACAGGGAGAGACTGTTAGAGATCAGAGTGGCAGGGAGAGAGTGTTGGACATCAGAATGACAGGGAGAGAGAGATGGAGATCAGAGGGACAGGGAGAGAGAGATGGAGATCGGAGGAACAGGGAGAGAGTGTTGAAGATCAGAGTGACAAGGAGAGAGTGCTAGAGATCAGAGTGACAGGGAGAGAAAGATGGAGATCAGAGTGACAGGGAAAGAGTGTTGGAGATCAGAGTGGCAGGGAGAGAGTGTTGGACATCAGAATGACAGGGAGAGAGAGATGGAGATCAGAGGGACAGGGAGAGAGAGATGGAGATCAGAGTAACAGGGAGAAAGTGATGAAGATCAGAGTGACAGGGAGAGAGTGTTCAAGATCAGAGTGACAGGGAGAGACAGATGGAGATCAGAGTGACAGGGAGAGACTGTTAGAGATCAGAGTGGCAGGGAGAGAGTGTTGGACATCAGAATGACAGGGAGAGAGAGATGGAGATCAGAGGGACAGGGAGAGAGAGATGGAGATCAGAGTGACAGGGAAAGAGTGTTGGAGATCAGAGTGGCAGGGAGAGAGTGTTGGACATCAGAATGACAGGGAGAGAGAGATGGAGATCAGAGGGACAGGGAGAGAGAGATGGAGATCAGAGTGACAGGGTGAGACTGTTGGAGATCAGAGTGACAGGGAGAGAGTGTTCAAGATCAGAGGGACAGAGAGAGAGTGTTGGAGATCACAGTGACAGATAGAGAGAGACGGAGATCAGAGTGACAGGGAAAGTGTGATGGACCTCAGAGTGACAGGGAGAGAGTGTTAGAGATCAGAGTCACGGGGAGAGAGTGTTGGAGATCAGAGTGACAGAGAGAGGGTGTTGCATATCAGAGTGACAGGGAGAGAGTGTTGGAGATCAGAGTCATGAGGAGAGAGTGTTGGAGATCAGAGTGACTGCGAGAGAGAGATGGAGATCAGAGAGACAGGGAGAGAGTGTTGGACATCAGAGTGACAGGGAGAGAGAGATGGAGATCAGTGGGACAGGGAGAGAGAGATGAAGATCAGCGGGACAGGGAGAGAGAGATGGAGATCAGAGTAACAGGGAGAAAGTGATGGAGATCAGAGTGACAGGGAGAGAGTGTTGAAGATCAGAGTGACAGGGAGAGAGTGCTGGAGATCAGAGTGACAGGGAGAAAAAGATGGAGATCAGAGTGACAGGGAAAGAGTGTTGGAGATCAGTGACAGGGAGAGAGAGATGGGGATCAGAGTGACGGAGAGAGAGTTGGAGCTCAGAGTGACAGGGAGAGAGTGAAGGAGATCAGAGTGACAGGGAGAAAGGGATGGAGATCAGAGTGACAGGGAGAGAGAGATGGAGATTAGAGTGACAGGGAGAGAGAGATGGAGATCAGAGTGATGGAGAGAGAGATGGAGATCAGAGTGACAGGGAGAAAGATGGAGATCAGAGTGACAGGGAGAGAGATGGAAATCAGAGTAACAGGGAGAGAGTGTTGGAGATCAGAGTGACGGGGAGAGAGTGTTGGAGATCAGAGTGACTGGGAGAGAGAGATGGAGATCAGACTGACAGGGAGAGAGAGATGGAGATCAGAGTAACAGGGAGAAAGTGAAGGAGATCAGAGTGACAGGGAGAGAGAGATGGAGATCAGAGGGACAGGGAGAGAGAGATGGAGATCAGAGTAACAGGGAGAAAGTGATGGAGATCAGAGTGACAGGGAGAGAGTGTTGAAGATCAGAGTGACAGGGAGAGAGTGCTGGAGATCAGAGTGACAGGGAGAGAAAGATGGAGATCAGTGTGACAGGGAGAGAGAGATGGAAATCGGAATAACAGGGAGAGAGTGTTGGAGATCAGAATGACAGATGGCGACAGATGGAGTTCAGAGTGACAGGGAGAGAGAGATGGAGATCAGACTGTCTGGGAGAGAGTGTTGGAGATCAGAGTCACAAGGAGAGAGTGTTGGAGATCAGAGTGACTGGGAGAGAGAGATGGAGATCAGAGTGACAGGGAGAGACTGTTAGAGATCAGAGTGGCAGGGAGAGAGTGTTGGACATCAGAATGACAGGGAGAGAGAGATGGAGATCAGAGGGACAGGGAGAGAGAGATGGAGATCAGAGTAACAGGGAGAAAGTGATGAAGATCAGAGTGACAGGGAGAGAGTGTTCAAGGTCAGAGTGACAGGGAGAGACAGATGGAGATCAGAGTGACAGGGAAAGAGTGTTGGAGATCAGAGTGGCAGGGAGAGAGTGTTGGACATCAGAATGACAGGGAGAGAGAGATGGAGATCAGAGGGAATGGGAGAGAGAGATGGAGATCAGAGTAACAGGGAGAGAGTGCTGGAGATCAGAGTGACAGGGAGAGAAAGATGGAGATCAGAGTGACAGGGAAAGAGTGTTGGAGATCAGTGACAGGGAGAGACAGATGGGGATCAGAGTGACGGAGAGAGAGTTGGAGCTCAGAGTGACAGGGAGGGAGTGAAGGAGATCAGAGTGAAAGGGAGAAAGATATGGAGATCAGAGCGACAGGGAGAGGGAGATGGAGATCAGAGTGACAGGGAGAGACTGTTGGAGATCAGAGGGACAGGGAGAAAGTGTTGGAGATCAGAGTGATAGGGAGAGAGTGTTGAAGATCAGAGTGACAGGGAGAGAGTGTTGGAGATCAAAGTGACAGGTAGAGAGAGACGGAGATCAGAGTGACCAGGAGAGAGAGATGGATTTCAGAGTGACGGAGAGCGAGATGGAGATCAGAATGACAGGGAGAGAGATGGAGATCAGAGTGACAGCGAGAGAGATGGAAATCAGAGTAACAGGGAGAGAGTGTTGGAGATCAGAATGACAGACGGAGAGAGATGGAGTTCAGAGTGACAGGGAGAGAGAGATGGAGATCAGAGTGACAGGGAGAGAGTGTTGGAGATCAGAGACACGGGGAGAGAGTGTTGGAGATCAGAGTGACTGGGAGAGAGAGATGGAGATCAGAGTGACAGGGTGAGACTGTTGGAGATCATAGTGACAGGGAGAGAGTGTTCAAGATCAGAGTGACAGAGAGAGAGTGTTGGAGATCACAGTGACAGGTAGAGAGAGACGGAGATCAGAGTGACAGGGAAAGTGTGATGGACCTCAGAGTGACAGGGAGAGAGAGATGGAGATCAGTGGGACAGGGAGAGAGAGATGAAGATCAGAGGGACAGGGAGAGAGAGATGGAGATCAGAGTAACAGGGAGAAAGTGATGGAGATCAGAGTGACAGGGAGAGAGTGTTGGAGATCAGAGGGACAGGGCGAAAGTGTTGGAGATCAGAGTGACAGGGAGAGAGTGTTGAAGATGAGAGTGACTGGGAGAGAGAGATGGAGATCAGAGTGACAGGGTGAGACTGTTGGAGATCAGAGTGGCAGGGAGAGAGTGTTGGACATCAGAGTGACAGGGAGAGAGTGTTGAAGATCAGAATGACGGAGAGAGTGTTGGAGATCACAGTAACAGGTAAAGAGAGACGGAGATCAAATTGACAGGGAGAGAGAGATGGAGATCAGAGTCACGGGGAGAGAGTGTTGGAGATCAGAGTGACTGGGAGAGACTGTTAGAGATCAGAGTGGCAGGGAGAGAGTGTTGGACATCAGAATGACAGGGAGAGAGAGATGGAGATCAGAGGGACAGGGAGAGAGAGATGGAGATCAGAGGGACAGGGAGAGAGTGTTGAAGATCAGAGTGACAGGGAGAGAGTGCTGGAGATCAGAGTGACAGGGAGAGAAAGATGGAGATCAGAGTGACAGGGAAAGAGTGTTGGAGATCAGAATGGCAGGGAGAGAGTGTTGGACATCAGAATGACAGGGAGAGAGAGATGGAGATCAGAGGGACAGGGAGAGAGAGATGGAGATCAGAGTAAGAGGGAGAAAGTGATGGAGATCAGAGTGACAGGGCGAGAGTGTTGAATATCAGAGTGACAGGGAGACAGTGCTGGAGATCAGAGTGACAGGGAGAGAAAGATGGAGATCAGAGTGACAGGGAAAGAGTGTTGGAGATCAGTGACAGGTAGAGAGAGATGCGGATCAGAGTGACGGAGAGAGAGTTGGAGCTCAGAGTGACAGGGAGAGAGTGAAGGAGATCAGAGTGAGAGGGAGAGAGAGATGGAGATCAGAGTGACAGGGAGAGAGAGATGGAGATCGGAGTGACGGGGAGAAAGTGTTGGAGATCAGAGTGACAGGGAGAAAGTGTTGGAGATCAGAGTGACAGGGAGAGAGTGTTGAAGATGAGAGTGACTGGGAGAGAGAGATGGAGATCAGAGTGACAGGGTGAGACTGTTGGAGATCAGAGTGGCAGGGAGAGAGTGTTGGACATCAGAGTGACAGGGAGAGAGTGTTGAAGATCAGAATGACGGAGAGAGTGTTGGAGATCACAGTAACAGGTAAAGAGAGACGGAGATCAAATTGACAGGGAGAGAGAGATGGAGATCAGAGTCACGGGGAGAGAGTGTTGGAGATCAGAGTGACTGGGAGAGACTGTTAGAGATCAGAGTGGCAGGGAGAGAGTGTTGGACATCAGAATGACAGGGAGAGAGAGATGGAGATCTGAGGGACAGGGAGAGAGAGATGGAGATCAGAGGGACAGGGAGAGAGTGTTGAAGATCAGAGTGACAGGGAGAGAGTGCTGGAGATCAGAGTGACAGGGAGAGAAAGATGGAGATCAGAGTGACAGGGAAAGAGTGTTGGAGATCAGAGTGGCAGGGAGAGAGTGTTGGACATCAGAATGACAGGGAGAGAGAGATGGAGATCAGAGGGACAGGGAGAGAGAGATGGAGATCAGAGTAAGAGGGAGAAAGTGATGGAGATCAGAGTGACAGGGAGAGAGTGTTGAATATCAGAGTGACAGGGAGACAGTGCTGGAGATCAGAGTGACAGGGAGAGAAAGATGGAGATCAGAGTGACAGGGAAAGAGTGTTGGAGATCAGTGACAGGTAGAGAGAGATGCGGATCAGAGTGACGGAGAGAGAGTTGGAGCTCAGAGTGACAGGGAGAGAGTGAAGGAGATCAGAGTGAGAGGGAGAGAGAGATGGAGATCAGAGTGACAGGGAGAGAGAGATGGAGATCGGAGTGACGGGGAGAAAGTGTTGGAGATCAGAGTGACAGGGAGAAAGTGTTGGAGAACAGAGTGACAGGAAGAGAGTGTTGGAGATCAGAGGGACAGGGCGAAAGTGTTGGAGATCAGAGTGACAGGGAGAGAGTGTTGAAGATCAGAGTGACAGGGCGAGAGTGTTGGAGATCACAGTGACAGGTAGAGAGAGACGGAGATCAGAGTGACAGGGAGAGAGAGATGGAAATCAGAGTAACAGGGAGAGAGTGTTGGAGATCAGAATGACAGATGGAGAGAGATGGAATTCAGAGTGACAGGGAGAGAGAGATGGAGATCAGAGTGACTGGGAGAGAGTGTTGGAGATCAGAGTCAGGGGAGAGAGTGTTGGAGATCAGAGTGACTGGGAGAGAGAGATGGAGATCAGAGTGACAGGGAGAGACTGTTAGAGATCAGAGTGGCAGGGAGAGAGTGTTGGACATCAGAATGACAGGGAGAGAGAGATGGAGATCAGTGGGACAGGGAGAGAGAGATGAAGATCAGAGGGACAGGGAGAGAGAGATGGACATCAGAGTGACAGGGAGAGAAAGATGGAGATCAGAGTAACAGCGAAAGAGTGTTGGAGATCAGAGTGACAAGGAGAGAGTGCTGGAGATCAGAGTGACAGGGAGAGAAAGATGGAGATCAAAGTGACAGGGAAAGAGTGTTGGAGATCAGTGACAGGAAGAGAGAGATGGAGATCAGAGTGTCGGAGAGAGAGTTGGAGCTCAGAGTGACAGGGAGAAAGTGAAGGAGATCAGAGTGACAGGGAGAAAGAGATGGAGATCAGAGTTGCAGGGAGAGAGAGATGGAGATCAGAGTGATGGAGAGAGAGATGGAGATCAGAGTGACAGGGTGAGAGATGGAGATCAGAGTGACAGGGAGAGAGATGGAAATCAGAGTAACAGGGAGAGAGTGTTGGAGATCAGAGTCACGGGGAGAGAGTGTTGGAGATCAGAGTGACTGGGAGAGAGAGATGGAGATCAGAGTGACAGGGAGAGAGAGATGGAGATCAGAGTAACAGGGAGAAAGTGAAGGAGATCAGAGTGACTGGGAGAGAGAGATGGAGATCAGAGGGACAGGGAGAGAGAGATGGAGAACAGAGTAACAGGGAGAAAGTGATGGAGATCAGAGTGACAGGGAGAGAGTGTTGAAGATCAGAGTGACAGGGAGAGAGTGCTGGAGATCAGAGTGACAGGGAGAGAAAGATGGAGATCAGAGTGACAGGGAAAGAGTGTTGGAGATCAGTGACAGGTAGAGAGAGATGCGGATCAGAGTGACGGAGAGAGAGTTGGAGCTCAGAGTGACAGGGAGAGAGTGAAGGAGATCAGAGTGAGAGGGAGAGAGAGATGGAGATCAGAGTGACAGGGAGAGAGAGATGGAGATCGGAGTGACGGGGAGAAAGTGTTGGAGATCAGAGTGACAGGGAGAAAGTGTTGGAGAACAGAGTGACAGGAAGAGAATGTTGGAGATCAGAGGGACAGGGCGAAAGTGTTGGAGATCAGAGTGACAGGGAGAGAGTGTTGAAGATCAGAGTGACAGGGAGAGAGTGTTGGAGATCACAGTGACAGGTAGAGAGAGACGGAGATCAGAGTGACAGGGAGAGAGAGATGGAAATCAGAGTAACAGGGAGAGAGTGTTGGAGATCAGAATGACAGATGGAGAGAGATGGAGTTCAGAGTGACAGGGAGAGAGAGATGGAGATCAGAGTGACAGGGAGAGAGTGTTGGAGATCAGAGTCACGGGGAGAGAGTGTTGGAGATCAGAGTGACTGGGAGAGAAAGATGGAGATCAGAGTGACAGGGAAAGAGTGTTGGAGATCAGAGTGGCAGGGAGACAGTGTTGGACATCAGAATGACAGGGAGAGAGAGATGGAGATCAGAGGGACAGGGAGAGAGAGATGGAGATCAGAGTAAGAGGGAGAAAGTGATGGAGATCAGAGTGACAGGGAGAGAGTGTTGAAGATCAGAGTGACAGGGAGAGAGTGCTGGAGATCAGAGTGACAGGGAGAGAAAGATGGAGATCAGAGTGACAGGGAAAGAGTGTTGGAGATCAGTGACAGGGAGATACAGATGGGGATCAGAGTGACGGAGAGAGAGTTGGAGCTCAGAGTGACAGGGAGGGGGTGAAGGAGATCAGAGTGACAGGGAGAAAGATACGGAGATCAGAGTGACAGGGAGAGGGAGATGGAAATCAGAGTGACAGGGAGAGACAGTTGGAGATCAGAGTGGCAGGGAGAGAGTGTTGGACATCAGAGTGACAGGGAGAGAGAGATGGAGATCAGAGGGACAGGGACAGAGAGATGGAGATCAGAGGGACAGGGAGAGAGAGATGAAGATCAGAGGGACAGGGAGAGAGAGATGGAGATCAGAGTAACAGGGAGAAAGTGATGGAGATCAGAGTGACAGGGAGAGAGTGTTGAAGATCAGAGTGACAGGGAGAGAGTGCTGGAGATCAGAGTGACAGGGAGAGAAAGATGGAGATCAGAGTGACAGGGAAAGTGTGTTGGAGATCAGAGTGACAGGGAGAGAGTGCTGGAAGATCAGAGTAGTGACAGGGAGAGAAAGATGGAGATCAGAGTGACAGGAGAGAAAGATGGAGATCAGAGTGGCAGGGAAAGAGTGTTGAAGATCAGAGTGGCAGGGAGAGAGTGTTGAAGATCAGAGTGACAGGAGAGTGTGCTGGTGATCAGAGTGACAGTGAGAGAAAGATGGAGATCAGAGTGACAGGGAAAGAGTGTTGGAGATCAGTGACAGGGAGAGAGAGATGGGGATCAGAGAGACGGAGAGAGAGTTGGAGCTCAGAGTGACAGGGAGAGAGTGAAGGAGATCAGAGTGACAGGGGAGAAACAGATGGACATCAGAGTGACAGGGAGGAGAGAGATGGAGATCAGAGTGACAGGGAGAGAGTGAAGGAGATCAGAGTGACAGGGAGAAAGAGATGGAGATCAGAGTGACAGGGAGAGAGAGATGGAGATCAGAGTGACAGGGAGAGAGTGTTGGAGATCAGAGTGACAGGGAAAGAGTGTTGTAGATCAGAGTGAGAGGAGAGAGTGTTGGAGCTCAGAGTGACAGGGGACGACGAGTATTGGACATCAGTGTCAGGGAGAGAGAGATGGAGATCAGAGTGACAGGGAGAGAAAGATGGAGATCAGAGTGACAGGGAAAGAGTGCTGGAGATCAGAGTGACAGGGAGAAAGTGATGGAGATCAGAGTGACAGGGAGAGAGTGTTGAAGATCAGAGTGACAGGGAGAGAGTGCTGGTGATCAGAGTGACAGGGAGAGAAAGATGGAGAGCAGAGTGACAGGGAAAGAGTGTTGGAGATCAGTGACAGGGAGAGAGAGATGGGGATCAGAGTGACGGAGAGAGAGTTGGAGCTCAGAGTGACAGGGAGAGAGTGTTGGATATCAGAGAGACAGGGAGAGAGTGTTGGTGATCAGAGTGACAGGGGAGAGACAGATGGAGATCAGAGTGACAGGGAGAAAGTGTTGGAGAACAGAGTGACAGGAAGAGAGTGTTGAAGATCAGAGGGACAGGGGGAAGGTGTTGGAGATCAGAGTGACAGGAGAGAGTGTTGGAGATCACAGTGACAGGTAGAGAGAGACGGAGATCAGAGTGACAGGGGGAGAGAGATGGAGATCAGAGTGACTGAGAGCGAGATGGAGATCAGAGTGACAGGGAGAGAGATGGAGATCAGAGTGACAGGGAGAGAGATGGAGATCAGAGTGACAGGGAGAGAGATGGAAATCAGAGTAACAGGGAGAGAGTGCTGGAGATCAGAGTCACGGGGAGAGAGTGTTGGAGATCAGAAAAATTGGGAGAGAGAGATGGAGATCAGAGTGACAGGGAGAGACAGTTGGAGATCAGAGTGGCAGGGAGAGAGTGTTGGACATCAGAGTGACAGGGAGAGAGTGCTGGAGATCAGAGTGACAGGGAGAGAAAGATGGAGATCAGAGTGACAGGGAAATATTGTTGGAGATTAGTGACAGGGAGAGAGTGATGGGGATCAGAGTGACGGAGAGAGAGTTGGAGCTCAGAGTGACAGGGAGAGAGAGATGGAGATCACAGGGACAGGGAGAGAGAGATGGAGATGAGAGAGACAGGGAGAGAGTGTTGGAGATCAGAGTGACAGGGAGAGAGTGTTGGACATCAGAGTGACAGGGAGAGACTGTTGGAGATCAGAGTGGCAGGGAGAGAGTGTTGGACATCAGAGTGACAGGGAGAAAGAGATGGACATCAGAGGGGCAGGGAGAGAGAGATGGAGATCAGAGGGACAGGGAGAGAGAGATGGAGATCAGAGTAACAGGGAGAAAGTGATGAAGATCAGAGTGTCAGGGAGAGAGTGTTGAAGATCAGAGTGACAGGGAGAGAAAGATGGAGATCAGAGTGACAGGGAAAGAGT